>NC_134400.1:27320195-27578835 GCF_050003625.1 Haematobia irritans
CCGATCCAGTTGAAATTTGGTACATGGTGTTAGTATATTGTCTCTAACAACCATGCAAAAATTGGTCCATATCGGTCCATAATTATATATAGTTCCCATATAAACCGTCCCCAGATTTGACGTCCGGAACCTCTTGGAGGAGCAAAAGTCATCCGATACGGTTGAAATTTGGTACATTTTGTCAATATATGGCCTCTAACAGCCATGTAAAAATTGGTCCATATCGGTCTTTAGTTATATATAGCCGATGACTTATTACAAAAATTGGTCCATATCGCCAAAAATAATCTACCAAAACTTTATTTCCATAGAAAATTTTGTCAAATTTTATTACTATAGAAAGTTTTGTTAAAATTTCATTTCTATAGAAAGTTTTGTCAAAAGTTTATTTCTATAGAAATGTTTGTCAAATTTTTATTTCTATAGAAAATTTTGTCAAAATTTTATTTCTATAGAAAATTTTGTCAAGGTTTCATTTCTATAGAAAATTTTGTCAAAATTTTATTTCTATAGAAAATTTTGTCAAACTAGATTATATACGTATTTAATCGGCCTTTTTTTGTTTAATATATACCCCGTATGGGCTAACTTACAATTTAGAAGACAGTGTTAAAAAGTTTTACGATACCTTGCCATCGGCAAGTGTTATCGCAACCCAAGTAATTCGATTGTGGATGACAGCCTTTAGTAGAAGTTCCTACGCAATCCATGGTGGAGGGTACATAAGATTCGGCCTGGCGAACTTACGGCCGTATATACTTGTCTTATATTCCTTACCTACTGTCTTAGACGATGACTTTTGTTTCACAAGTTTTGTTAAACCGAAATTAGGAAACTTTTCACATTTTACCATCATGACCAAAATAAGTAACAATCATAGCCTCTGACATCTACACTTGAATACTAATTAAGTTATGCTACAACCACATAATCATAAGGACAATATTTCTTTTGGCTGGTTAGTTGGATATTTTCCATTGGTATGTGCATTTGCAAATGCATTAATGCAAGTGAGTGTGTCTGTGTGTGTATGTGTAGAGACAATTCATATCATACTTATTCTATATCATTGCATGTGTACAAATTGCATAGCTCTCTAAGTCTCCTTCTCTCTCTGTCTCTCTGCCACTATGGATACGAGTTCACACCCTGCGAACATTTTCAAACATCCAAAATGAGTGTTTGCAAAAAAGAGTGTTAACTTACTCTTTTGGAAGATTAAAGAATGTTTAATCGCGGGGAAGATTCAAATTTTAGTCATATATTAAACAATGATTATTTTTAACCGTTTAATTTAAATTATTAGAAAGACTCGATTTTTACGCTATTTTGATATTTTTAATATTGAAACATTTTACAGGGAAACTGGAAAACTCGTTCACGGAATTCTTAAATGACGCATGTGAGGAGAGTCATTTATAACTCTGTTGATGTTCGCTTTGGACAAAATATGATCAGTTGAGGATTGATTCTTTATTGTGTACGTGGATTTATCATATAATACTTCTTTTAAATGACAATTTTTTTACTATTCTGAAAGACTCATTGAAAAGACTCATTTTGAGACACACCTACTTTATACTGGGGACGCATAAATGACTCTCAGATTCGCACTTCCGCAATCGTTTTGAACATAAAACTGATTCATAGAAGACTCATCCGCGATCGTAAATGTTTGCAGGGCATTAAGAGGAAACTACGAGTACATGCATTGGTATTGTATGTGAGAGTATATTAATGTTCTTAAGGCATTTTCACAAAATTTGCACAGTCTAATTTAGATTTTAATTAACTCGTGTTTCCCAAGCATTATGCTAATCGATTATGAATACTCTGGTAAGCTTCATACGAGAGTACCAAATCAAATTCCACCAAATAATGTTTTACATTCGTTCTCATATATGAGCATATCAAAATACATATGTGTGCATACTTCATACTTCTCAAACATGAATAGAAGACAAGGACATGGTACATTCCTTTATTATGATTCTATTTCTGTAAGGAATAAATATCAGGATGACATGGCTTGAATTGAGAACCACAATGAAATTTTATAATTGCTGGGCAAGACGTCAAGTAAATCTACAAAAGTAAATATAAATATTGCTTCCCGAAAATATATTGAAAAACTTTATTTCTAAAGAAAATTCTGTCAAAATTTTATTTCAATCGAAATTTTGTCAAAAATTTATTACTGAAGAAAATGTTGTCAAAATTTCATTCTTATAGAAAATTTTGTCAAAATTTTATTTTTAAAGAAAATTTTTACATATTTTTATTTCTAAAGAAATTTTTATCAAAATTCTTATAGAAAGTTTAGTCAAAAATGTATTTCTATAGAAAATGTTGTCAAAATTTTATATCTACAGAAAATTTTTCAAAATTTTATATCTATAGAAAATTTTTCCAAATTTTATATACAGAAAATTTTTACAAAATTTTATATTTATAGAAAATTTGTAAAAATTGTATATCTATAGAAAATTTTGTCAAAATTTTACTTTTATTGAAAACGTTGTCAAAATTTTATTTCTATAGAAACTTATGTCAAAATTTTATTTCCATCGATAATTTTGTCTAAATTTAGTTTTTATAGAAAATTTTGTCAAAATATTATTGCTATAGAATATTTTGTCAAAATTTTATTTCTACAGAAATTTTTTTCAAAATTTTACTTTTATTGAAAATTTTGTCAAAATTTTATTTATATCGACAATTTTTTCTAAATTTAGTTTTTATAGAAAATTTTGTCAAAGTTTTATTTCTATAGAAAATTTTATCAAAATTTTATTTCTGTAGATAATTTTGTCAACATTTTGTTTCTTTGGAAAATTTTGTCAAAATTTTATTTCTATCGAAACTTTTGTCACAATTTTATTTTAATAGAACATTCTATAAAAATTTTATTTCTATAGAAAATTTTGTCAAAATTTTATTTCTATAGAAAATTTGGTCGAGATTTTATTTCTATCGATAATTTTGTCCAAATTTAGTTTCTATAGAAAATTTTATCAAAATTTTATTTCTGTAGATAATTTTGTTCAAATTTAGTTTCTATAGAAAATTTTGTCAAAATTTTATTTCCATCGAAACTTTTGTCAAAATTTTATTTCTATCGAACATTTTATGAAAATTTTATTTCTATAGAAAATTTTATCAAAATTTTATTTCTATAGAAATTTTTGTCAAAATTTTATTTCTATAGAAAATTTGGTCGAGATTTTATTTCTATCGATAATTTTGTCCAAATTTAGTTTCTATAGAAAATTTCATTCCTAAGATAATTTTGACATTATTTTGTTTCTTTGAAAAATTTTGTCAAAATTTTATTTTTATAGAAAATTTTGTCAAAATTTTATTTCATAGAAAATTTTGTCGAAATTTTATTTCTATCGATAATTTTGTCCAAATTTAGTTTCTATAGAAAATTTTGTCAAAATTTTATTTCTATAGAAAATTTTATCAAAATTTTATTTCTGTAGATAATTTCGTCAACATTTTGCTTCTTTGGAAAATTTTGTCAATCTTTTATTTCTATAGAATATTTTATCAAAATTGTATTTCTATAGAAAATTTTGTTAACATTTTGTTTCTATCGAAACTTTTGTCGAAATTTTATTTCTATAGAACATTTTATGAAAATTTTATTTCTATAGAAAATTTTGTTAAAATTTTATCTCTATAGAATATTTGGTCGAAATTTTATTTCTTTCGATAATTTTGTTCAAATTTAGTTTCTATAGAAAATTTTATCAAAATTTTATTTCTGTAGATAATTTTGTCAAAATTTTATTTCCATCGAAACTTTTGTCAAAATTTTATTCCTATAGAACATTTTATGAAAATTTTATTTCAATAGAAAATTTTATAAAAATTTTATTTCTATAGAAAGTTTTGTCAAAATTTTACTTTTATTGAAAAATTTGTCAAAATTTTATTTCTATAGAAATGTATGTCAAAATTATATTGCTATAGAAAATTTTGTCAACATTTTATTTCTATAGAAAATTTTGGTCAGAATTTTATTTCTATAGAAAATATTGGTCAAAATTTTATTTCTATAGAAAATTTTGGTCAGAATTTTATTTCTAAAGAAAATATTGGTCAAAATTTTATTTCTATAGAAAACTATGTCAAAATTTTATTTTTTTTAGAAAATTTTGTCAAAATTTTATTTCTATAGAATACTTTATAAAAACTTTATATCTATAGATATTTTGTCAACATTTTATTTTTATAGAAAATTTTGGTTAAAATTTTCTTCCTAAAGGATATTTTGTAGGACATTTTGTCAAAATTTTATTTCTATAGAAAATTTGGTCGAGATTTTATTTCTATCGATTATTTTGTCCAAATTTAGTTTCTATAGAAAATTTCATTCTTGTAGATAATTTTGACATTATTTTGTTTCTTTGGAAAATTTTGTCAAATTTTTATCGACACTTTTGTCAAAATTTTATTTCTATATAACATTTTATCAAAATTTTATTTCTATAGAAAATTTTGTCAAAATTTTACTTTTATTGAAAATTTTGCCAAATTTATATTTCTATAGAAACTTATGTCAAAATTTTATTGCTATAGAAAATTTGGTCGAAATTTTATTTCTATCGATAATTTCGTCCAAATTTAGTTTCTATAGAAAATTTTATTTCTGTAGACAATTTTGTCAACATTCTTTGGAAAATTTTGTCAAACTTTTATTTCTATAGAATATTTTATCAAAATTTTGTTTCTATAGAAAATTTTGTCAACATTTTGTTTCTATAGAAACTTTTGTCAAAATTTTATTTCTATAGAACATTTTATGAAAATTTTATTTCTGTAGAAAATTATGTCAAAATTTTGCTTTTATTGAAAATTTTGTCAATATTTTTTCTATAGAAATTTATGTCAAAATTTTATTGCTATAGAAAATGTTGTCAAAATTTTATTTCTATAGAAAATTTGGTCGAGATTTTATTTCTATCGATAATTTTGTCCAAATTTAGTTTCTATTGAAAAATTTATTTCTGTAAATAATTTTGTCAACATTTTGTTTCTTTGGAAAATTTTGTCAAAATTTTATGTCTTTATAACATTTTATCAAAATTTTATTTCTATAGAAAATTTTGTCAAAATTTTATTTCTATAGAAAATTTTGTCAACATTTTTCTTTTATTTAAAATTTTGTCAAATTTTTTTTTTCTGTAGAAACTTATGTCAAAATTTTATTGCTATAGAAAATTTTATCAAAATTTTATTTCTATAGAATATTTGGTCGAAATTTTATTTCTTTCGATAATTTTGTTCAAATTTAGTTTCTATAGAAAATTTTATCAAAATTTTATTTCGGTAGATAATTTTGTCAATATTTTGTTTCTATGGAAAATTTTGTCAAAATTTTATTTCTATCGAAACTTTTGTCAAAATTTTATTTCTATAGAATATTTTATGAAAATTTTATTTTTATAGAAAATTGTATCAAAATTTTATTTCTATAGAAAATTTTGTCAAAATTTTGCTTTTATTGAAAATTTTGTCAACATTTTATTTCTATAGAAACTTATGTCAAAATTTTATTGCTATACAAAATTTTGTCAAAATTTTATTTCTATAGAAAATTTGGTCAACATTTTATTTCTATCGATAATTTTGTCCAAATTTAGTTTCTATAGAAAATTTTATCAAAATTTTATTTCTGTAGATAATTTTGTCAACATTTTGTTTCTTTAGAAAATTTTGTCAAAATTTTATTTCTATCGAAACTTTGTCAAAATTTTATTTCTATAGAAAATTTTGTCAACATTTTGTTTCTTTAGAAACTTTGGTCGAAATTTTATTTCTATAGAAAATTGTGTCAAAATTGTATTTTATAGAAAATTTTGCCAAAAGCTTATGGAAGATTTTGTCAAACTTTCATATCTATAGAGAATTTTCCTCTCTACAGAATATTTTATCAAAATTTTATTTCTGTGGAAAATTTTGTTAAAATTTAATTTCTGTAAAAAATTTTATTAAAAATTTAGTTTCTATAGAAAATTTTGTCAAAATTTTATTTCTATAGACAATTTTATCAAAATTTTATTTCTGTTGATAATTTGTCAATATTTTGCTTCTTTGGAAAAGTTTGTCAAACTTTTCTTTCTATAGAATATTTTATCAAAATTTTATTTCTATAGAAATTTTCTCAATATTTTGTTTCTATGGAAACTTTGGTCGAAATTTTATTTCTATAGAAAATTGTGTCAAAATTGTATTTTATAGAAAATTTTGCCAAAAGCTTATAGAAGATTTTGTCAAAATTTTATTTCTGCAGAAAATTTTGACAAACTTTCATATCTATAGAGAATTTTCCTCTCTATGGAATATTTTATCAAAATGTTTAGTTTAATGGAAAATTTTGTTAAAATTTTATTTCTGTAAAAAAATTTATTAAAAATTTTTTTCTATAGAAAATTTTGTTAAAATTTTATTTCTTTAAAAAAAAATTTGTCAAAATCTTTGTTAAAATTTTATTTCTTTTGAAAATGTTGTCAAAATTTTATTTCTATATTCGTATTTTATGAACATGAAGTCTTTGGTGTCACGCTAATAGTTTGAGAGCGATAATCTTGATTTGATTTATTGTGTCATAATTTTTATCCAATTTGGAATCCACATAGACCTATGTTAATTTTGAGGGATGATCGTTCATCATGAAAATCGATTTTTTATATTTGTTTCCTTCCGTAAATAAAACAGGAAAATTAAGTGGTCGTATAGAATTCTATTTTTTTTTTGTTGCTAAATTATTTTGTATGCCATTTTGAAAGTTATCCAACATAAATAAATAGGAAAATTGCTTCGATGTGTGGGGCTGGCATTTGCTTATTGTTCGGTGATTTCCCCCCTTTTGTTTACCGCATTGTATTTGTTTATGCAAATTACTTTGTGCTCCATAAAACATTTATTATTTTAGTATTTTGAAATTATATAAGTGCCTATAAATAAAATACACAGAGCTGTATACACTTGTTTATTGTGTACACAGTTAGCCTAGTTTAAAATAATTGCACCATTATAGAGGGTACATGAAAGATACTGACACACAACTGAAGTGGTAGTTGTGAAAACACCAAATCCTACACTGGAAAATTATTGACCCAATACAAATGTACTAAAATATATTTTATATAAAACATATAAAAGAAATTTTATTTAAAATAAAGTTCATAAACTTTGGATTAAATATAAACAAGTATATATGGCCATTAGTTCAGGCTGGCCGTAACTTACACCCAGAAAAAGTGAACCCACCATGAAAGAAATATAGGTTTATATTACAAAATTTTAACAAGTATATTTACGCAATTGCAACATGGTTCATATAAGTTAATAATTTTTGAAAAAAATTTATTAAAAATAATATTTTTTTCTGTTGCTTAATAAAAATTCTTTTTTTAGAAGAAAAAAAAAAAAAGATTTTAAACCAATCTTAAGCGCTATAAGAAGTTCTAGACAGACACAATTTAAGTAAAATTTACTCATTTGAAGAACTTGAACGCAATTTAAGAAATCTTCATCCACTGTAGGAAAATATGAACTATTTTCATATTTAGTAAAATTATATACTTAATTTGTATAAACCTTTTATTCACGTCATTTTTAGTTCACGTCATTAAAGTAGTCAAAAATAATTAAATAAAAAATTAAAATAAGAAAAAATTTCTTATTTTTGGCAAACTTGAACTAAAATCAACTAATTTTCATGAACTAACATAAAGTTAAATCAGCTATAAAAAATTTCGTTGTCTTTTTTTCTTGGAGTATGTACGCTCCACGGCCACAATCGAATTGCTTGGGTTATGGTAACAGTTACCGATGGCTTAACATTGCCTTCTAAATTGTATGTTAGTCCATATAGATCGGATGAAAGTTGCTCCTCCACGAGGATCCGCAAGCACGGTTGCCACAGTTTGTAGGTTAGGTAGCAGCCAAATATTATCATTGTGAAAGCACAATGGTGAACTTCTCTCTTATCACTGAGTGCTGCCCGATTCTATGTTAAGCTCAATGACAAGGGACCTCCTTTTTATAGCCGAGTCCTAACGGCGTTCCACATTGCAGTGAAACCACTTAGAGAAGCTTTGAAACACTAAGAAATGTCACCAGCATTACTGAACGGGGATTATCCACCGCTGAAAAAATTCTTGGTGTTCGATCGAAGCAGGGATCGAACGTACGATCCTATGTATGCAAGGCGGGCATGCTAATCATTGCACCACGGGGGAACACTTGGTAGAATTCTACCAAAAATGGTAGATTTTTTACTGTTTGGTGGAATTCCTGACGTTTTGTTAGATTCTAGGAATTTTCCTTTGAAAAATTTTGACAAAATTGTGTCTAGGAATAAAATTTTGCTAAAATTTCCTATAGAAATAAAATGTTGATACGATTTTCTATACAAATAAAATTTGAACAAACTTTTGTATTGAAATAAAATTTTGACAAAATTTTCCATAGAAATAAAATGTTGATAAGATTTTCTATAGAAATAAAATTTGAATAAAGTTTTGTATTGAAATAAAATTTTGAAAAAATTTTCTATAGAAATAAAATTTGAACAAAATTTTCTATAGAAAGAAAATGTTGGCAAAATTTTCTATAGAAAGAAAATTTTGACAAAATTATCTATAGAAATAAGATTTTGACAAAATTTTCTATAGAAATAAGATTTTGATACAATTTTCTATAGAAATAAAATTTTGACAAAATTTTCTATAGAAATAAAATTTTGACAAAATTTTCTAACGAAATAAAGTTTTGACAAAATGTTCTATAGAAATAAAATTTTGACAAAATTTTCTATAGAAATAAAATTTTGACAAAAATTTCTATAGAAATAAAATTTTGACAAAATTTTCTATCGAAATAAAATTTTGACAAAATTTCCTATAGAAATAAAATATTGATAAGATTTTCTATAGAAATAAAATGTTGACAAAATTTTCTATAGAAATAAAATTTTGACAAAATTTTTTATCGAAATAAAATTTTGACAAAATTTTCTTGAAAAATTTCTCTATAGAAAAATTTTTGATAAAATTTTCTATAGAAATAAAATTTTGACAAAATTGTATATAGAAATAAGATTTTGATAAAATTTTCTATAGAAATAAAATTTTGACAAAATTTTCTATAGAAATAAAATTTTGACAAAATTTTCTATCGAAATAAAGTTTTGACAAAATTTTCTATAGAAATAAAGTTTTGACAAAATTTTCTATAGAAATAAAATTTAGACAAATTTTCTATAGAAAGAAAATTTTGACAAAATTTTCTATAGAAAGAAAATTTTGAAAAAATTTTCTATAGAAAGAAAATTTTGACAAAATTTTCTATAGAAACACAATTTTGACAAAATTCTCTATAGAAAGAAAATTTTACCAAAGTTCCTATAACAAGAAAATTTTGACAAAATTTTGTAAAAATTTTCTATAGAAAGAAAATTTTGAAAAAAAAATTTTATAGAAATTAAATTTTGACACCATTTTCTATAGAAATAAAATGTTGAGAAAAGTTTCTATAGAAAAAATGTTGAAAAATTTTGAAAAATTTTTCTATAGAAACAAAATTTTGAGAAAATTTTCTATTGCAAGAAAATTATTAAATATTTTCTATTGAAATAAAATTTTTATTATATATTCTACAGATTTAAATTTTGACAAAATTTTCTATAAAAATAAAATTGTGAAAAAATTTTCTATAGAAATAACATTTTTGAAGAAAGAAAATTTTCATAAAATTTTCTATAGAAATAAAATTTTGACAAAATTTTTTATCGAAATAAAATTTTGACAAAATTTTCTTGAAAAATTTTTCTATAGAAAAATTTTTGATAAAATGTTATATAGAAATAGAATTTTGATGAATTTTTCTATAAAAATAAAATTTCTAAAAAATTCTTTATAGAAATAAAATTTTGACAAAATTTTCTATAGAAATAAAGTTTTTACAAAATTTTCTATAGAAATAAAGTTTTGACAAAATTTTCTATAGAAATAAAATTTTGACAAATTTTCTATAGAAAGAAAATTTTGACAAAATTTGCTATAGAAAGAAAATTTTGAAAAAATTTTCTATAGAAAGAAAATTTTGACAAAATTTTCTATAGAAAGAAAATTTTGACAAAATTTTCTATAGAAAGAAAATTTTGACAAAATTTTCTATAGCATGAAAATTTTGACAAAATTTTGTATAGTAAGAAAATTTTGTAAAAATTTTCTATTGAAAGAAAATGTAAAAAAAAAAATTTATAGAAATTAAATTTTGACAACATTTTCTATAGAAATAAAATGTTGAGAAAAGTTTCTATAGAAAAAAAATTTGAAAAATTCTGAAAAATTTTTCTATAAAACAAAATTTTGAGAAAATTTTCTATAGCAAGAAAATTATTAAATATTTTCTATAGAAATAAAATTTTGATAATATATTCTACAGATTAAAATTTTGACAAGAAAATTTTGTATAGTAAGAAAATTTTGTAAAAATTTTCTATAGAAAGAAAATGTTAAAAAAAAATTTATAGAAATTAAATTTTGACAACATTTTCTATAGAAATAAAATGTTGAGAAAAGTTTCTATAGGAAAAAATTTTGAAAAATTTTGAAAAATTTTTCTATAGAAATAAAATTTTGAGAAAATTTTCTATAGCAAGAAAATTATTAAATATTTTCTATAGAAGTAAAATTTTGATAATATATTCTACAGATTAAAATTTTGCCGAAATTTTCTATAAAAATAAAATTTTGCAAAAATTTTCTATAGAAATAACATTTTTGACGAAATTTCCTATAGAAAGAAAATTTTCATAAAATTTTCTATAGAAATAAAATTTTGATAACATATTCTATAGAATAAAATTTTGACAAAATTTTCTATAGAAGGAAAATTTTGACAAAATTGTATATAGAAATAGAATTTTGATGAATTTTTCTATAAAAATAAAATTTTTTATAGAAATAAAATTTTGAAAAAATTTTCTATGGAAATAAAATGTTAAGAAAAGTTTCTATAGAAAAAAATTTTGAAATTTTTTTTTATAGAAATAAAATTTTGAGAAAATTTTCTATAGCAAGAAATATATTAAATATTTTCTATAGAAATAAAATTTTGATAACATAGTCTATAAAATAAAATTTTGACAAAATTTTCTATAGAAATAAAATGTTGATAAGATTTTTCTATAGAAATAAAATTTGAACAAAATTTTGTATTGAAATAAAATTTTGACAAAATTTTCTATAGAAATAAGGTTTGACCAAAATTTTCTATAGAAAGAAAATTTTGAAAAAATTTTTCTATAGAAAATTTTTTATAGCAAGAAAATTATTAAAATATTTATGGACAGATATAGATTAAGGAACATGGTTAATAGAGCCATTGAAAAGAAAACGCCAGATACAAATCTATACACGCCTGGACTGTACATGTTTCGGTTCGGGCGAATGAACCTTTCCACAGCCTTTAGTATAGATCTGGCTGGGAGAGATAACTCATTTTTGGGCCCTTTATGCTAACTCCTTATGGAGAAAACATTTGGGAAATTTCCTCTTACAAATTGAATCATCTTTTCTCCCACTGTACATTATCTTTTCATATAACTTACAAGTCCCTTAATCTTATTTTTATTTCGTTTTGTTACATAGTAATGCAACAACACGAAATTTATTTTTAGAAAGCTAATTTGTTAGAATTCACTTAAGTGGTGAACAGTCGAACAATGCTTATTGTTTCTACAGTCAACTACAACAACATGTGGCAACTTACAGAAACTGGTTTCCAGGATACAACAACAATTCTAACGCGTACATTAGTCGTGTTTTTCCTAGTTTTACGACGGGCTCACCGTTGCTTATTATATTATGGACAGATAAAGCTCGAAAAATAATTGTATAATTAGATATAATGCACTTGGACGTCAATTGTCTGTTTCGGTATCAGGCTAACATGAAATATAAATAAAATATTTTCTATAGAAATAAAATTTTGATAACATTGTCTATAGAATAAAATTTTGACAAAATTTTCTATAGAAATAAAATGTTGATAAGGTTTTTTATACCCTCCACCATAGGATGGGGGTATATTAACTTTGTCATTCCGTTTGTAACACGTCGAAATATTGCTCTAAGACCCCATAAAGTATATATATTCTGGGTCGTGGTGAAATTCTGAGTCGATCTAAGCATGTCCGTCCGTCCGTCCGTCCGTCTGTTGAAATCGCGCTAACTTCCGAACGAAACAAGCTATCGACTTGAAACTTGGTACAAGTAGTTGTTATTGATGTAGGTCGGATGGTATTGCAAATGGGTCATATCGGTCCACTTTTACGTATAGCCCCCATATAAACGGACCCTCAAATTTGACTTGCGATTGCACTAAGAGAAGCAAATTTCATGCGATCCGGCTGAAATTTGGTACATGGTGTTAGTATATGGTTTCTAACAACCATGCAAAAATTGGTCCATATCGGTCCACTTTTACGTATAGCCCCCATATAAACGGACCCCCAAATTTGGCTTGCTGAGCCTCTAAGAGAACCAAATTTCATGCGATCCGGCTGAAATTTGTTACATGGCATTAGTGTATAGTCTCTACCAACCATGCAAAAATTGGTCCATATCGGTCCTTAATTACATATAGCCCCCATATAAACCGATCCCCCGATTTGGGTTGCTGAGCCTCTAAGAGAACCAAATTTCATGCGATCCGCATGAAATTTGGTACATGGTGTTAGTATATGGTCTCTAACAACCATGCAAAAATTGGTCCACATTGGTCCATAATTATATATAGCCCCCATATAAATCGATTCCCAGATTTGCCCTCCGGAGCCTCTAAGAGAAGCAAATTTCATCCGATCCGTCTGAAATTTGGTACATAGTGTTGGTATATGTTCTCTAACAACCATGAAAAAATTGGTCCACATCGGTCCATAATTATATATAGCCCCCATATAAACCGATCCCCCGATTTGGCTTGCGGAACCTCTAAGAAACGCAAATTTCATCCGATCCGGCTGAAATTGGGTATATGGTGTTGGTATATGTTCTCTAATGACCATGCAAAAATTGGTCCATATCGGTCCATAATTATATATAGCCCCCATATAAATCGATTCCCAGATTTGCCCTCCGGAGCCTCTTGGAGGAGCAAAATTCATCCGAACCGGTTGAAATTTTGAACTGGTTTAAGAATGTCGTCTCTAACAAACACGTAAGAATTGGTCCATATCGGTCCATAATTATATATAGTCCCCATATAAACCGTTTCCCAGATTTGATTGGCGGAGCCTCTTGGAGGAGCAAAATTCATCCGATCCGGTTGAAATTTACAACGTGGTGTTAGTATATGGCCGCTAATATCCATGCCAAAATTGGTCCATATCGGTCTATAGTTATATATAGCCAATCCCCAATCACACAAAAATTGGTCCATATCGGTTCATATTCATGGTTGCCACTCGAGCCTAAATTAATCTACCAAAATTTTATTTTTATGGAAAACATTGTCAAAATTTTATTTCTATAGAAAAATTTGTAAAAATTTTATTTCTATAAAAATTTTTGTCAAAATTTTATTTCCATAGAAAATTTTGTCAAAATTTTATTTCTATAGAATTTTTTTCCAAATTTTATTTCTATAGAAAATTTTTTCCAAATTTTACTTCTATAGAAAATGTTGTCAAAATTTTATTTTGTCAAAATTTTATTTCTATAGAAACTGTAAACTTAATTATATACGTATATAATCGGCATTTTTTAGTTTAATATATACTACGTATGGACTACCTTGTAATTTAGAAGACGATGTTAGGAAGTTTTAAAATACCTTGCCATCGGCAAGTGTTACCGCAACCCAAGTAATTCGATTGTGGATGACAGTCTTCAGTAGAAGTTTCTACGCAATCCATGGTGGAGGGTACATAAGCTTCGGCCTGGCCGAACTTACGGCCGTACATAGTTGTTATAGAAATAAAATTTGAACAAAATTTTGTATTGAAATAAAATGTAGACAAAATTTTTTATAGAAATAAGGTTTGAACAAAATTTGCTATAGAAAGAAAATGTTTACAAGATTTTCTATAGAAAGAAAATGTTTACAAATTTTTCTATAGAAATGAAATATTGACAAAATTTTCTATAGAAAGAAAATTTTGACAAAATTTCCTATAGAAATAAGATTTGGACAAAATTTTCTATAGAAAGAAAATATTGACAAAATTTTCTATAGAAAGAAAATTTTGACAAAATTTTCTGTAGAAAGAAAATTTTGACAAAATTTTCTATAGAAATAAGATTTTGACAAAATTTTCTATAGAAATAAGATTTTGAAAAATTTTTCTATAGAAATTAGATTTTGACAACATTTTCTATAGAAATAAAATTTTGACAAAATTTCCTATAGAAATAAAATTTTGACAACATTTTCTATAGAAATAAGATTTGAAAAAAATTTTCTATAGAAATAAAATTTTCTATTGAAAGAAAATTATCAAAATATTTTCTATAGAAATAATATTTTGATAACCTATTATATAGAATAAAATTTTGACAAAATTTTCTATAGAAAAAAAAAATTTGTTAAAATTTTCTATAGAAATAAGAAATATATTCCTGATAACGAGCTCTTCTTCATAGTCATCATTCACCACATCATTCTCGTAATAACATTGTAATGGTTATTTAAAATGTTAATATGCCACGGTCATTTTCAAATCCTTCCGAGTTCATTTATCGTTGCTACTCAACATTGCACATTTACTGGTATACTATTCAAATATACAAAATTCTCCTTCATCTAGCTATGAAAATATACATTTCGGATAAATTAATAAACTCCCTTTATTATTTTAATTATATCGCAATAAAAAATTTTAATTAATATACACAAGCGCTCAAACTCATGTTTTGATAACCAAAAAAATTAAAACGAAATAAAAAACACAGAAATGTGAAATTTTCTATGAAAGCACAATGAAATTGGGTCAAACATATCGTTGATGAAAAAAAAAATAAAATTAAAAAAACAGCAGAGTTGTTTCATTTAACCAAATCCCCACTAAAACATTTTTGAGTGGAGAGAATATTTTATGAAAATACGAACGACTGTAATGAAATAGAAGCTGTGGGACAGTAGTAAATCCCATGACCACTACATCATCTGGTTTGCTGTAAGTTCATGATAAAATTCTAACAAAAACATTTCGAGAATATTTAACACATTACTACAAGTGAAGAGGACCTTCAATGTAATTTACTCAAAGCTGTCATAATACCACAGAAGTATAGTGGGTGTCAGTTCTAGTAAATCCGTGTAATCCGAAAAAAAAAACAAATATAAAAATATTAAAAATTAGAACTGGGTATAAATACAAATACAAATACTGGGTATAATATAGGATGGGTTTATTCTTTCTTTTAAGTTTTTAGGCAAATGTGTTGTATAACACATTACCAAAAGCTCTTGAGTCATTACCTTCGGCAAAATGCTATGTTTAGAAATAATTACCAAAATTGCCACTTTTTTATGCATTGACTCTTTTGTGGCACTTAGAGCACTACTTTTGTGTTTTTCTGTCACGTTTTTGCCATATTGTGCAGTCTATAGGGCTTTGCCCAAATAAATTTGACAAGCATACTTTTCCTCTGTTGGTTAAGCTACACTTGTAGTTTAGTCAATGCATGGCTTTAAGCTGAGATCAAAAACAACAATAACGATTGAAGAGAAGCCAACAATAACAAACAAAACGAGTAGAAAATTTATTTCAGTTTTTATCAAAATTTTATTTCTGTAAAAAAGGTTGCCAAATTGTATTGCTATAGAAAAATTTTTAACAATTTTAGAAAATTTTATTTCTGAAAATTTTGTCAAAATTTTATTTTTATAGAAATTTTTGTCAAAATCATATTTCCATAAAAATTTTTGTCTTATAATATTTTTATAGAAATTTGTGTTAAAATCTTAATTCCATAGAAAATTTTGTTAAAATTCTATTTCTAAAGAAAACTTTTGCAAAATTTTATTTCTATAGAAAATTTTGCTAATGTTTATTTCTATAGAAAATTTTGCTAATTTTATTGTTATAGATAATTTTGTCAAAATTTTATTTCTATAGAAAATTTTTCCAATATTTTATTTCCATATAAAATTTTGTTAAAATTTTATTTCTAAAGAAAACTTTTTCAAAACGTTATTTCTTAAGAAAATTGGGAGCCACCGTGGTGCAATGGTTAGCATGCCCGCCTTGCATACACAAGGTCGTGGGTTCGATTCCTGCTTCGACCGAACACCAAAAAGTTTTTCAGAGGTGGATTATCCCACCTCAGTAATGCTGGTGACATTTCTGAGGGTTTCAAAGCTTCTCTAAGTGGTTTCACTGCAATGTGGAACGCCGTTCGGACTCGGCTATAAAAAGGAGGTCCCTTGTCATTGAGCTTAACATGGAATCGGGCAGCACTCAGTGATAAGAGAGAAGTTCACCAATGTGGTATCACAATGGACTGAATAGTCTAAGTGAGCCTGATACATCGGGCTGCCACCTAACCTAACCTAACCTAACCTAAGAAAATTGTATCACTTTCTATAGAAAATTTTGCCAAAATTTTATTTCATTCTACATTTTTGCCAAGCTTGAAATCTTTTTGTTTTATTTTTTATAATTCATCCGTCCTAATATTTCGCAATTTTTGCAATTTGCTTCCTCAGAGATATATGGTCTAGAAATATTTTGTATAACCTCCACCATAGAATGGGGGGTCTATATATATATATATATATATATATATATATATATATATATATATATATATATATATATATATATATATATATATATATATATATATATATATATATATATATATATATATATATATATATATATATATATATATATATATATATATATTCTGGGTAGTGGTGAAACTCCGAGTCGATCTAAGCATGTCCGTCCGTCCGTCTGTTGAAATCAAGCTAACTTCCGAACGAAACAAGCTATCGACTTGAAACTTGGCACAAGTAGTTGTTCTCGATGTAGATCGGATGGTATTGCAAATGGGTAATATCGGACCACTTTTACGTATAGCCCCATATAAACCGACGCGAAGATTTGGCTTGCGGAACCTCTTGGAGGTGCAAAATTCGCCCGATTCAGTTGAAATTTGGCCGCTAACAGCCATAGACCATATCGGTCTATAGTTATATACAGCCGATGGCCAATCACACAAAAATTGGCCCACATCGCAAAAATATTCTACCAAAATTTTACTTCTTTTGTCAAAATTTTATTTCTATAGAAAATTTTTTCAAAATTGGATTTCTATAGAATAATTTGGCACAATTGGATTTCTATAGAAAATTTTGTCAAAATTTTATTTCTATAGAAAATTTTGGCAAAATTTTATTTCTGTAGAAAAATTTAGTCACAATTTTGTTTCTATAGAAGAGTTTGTCAAATTTTTTTTCTATATAAAATTTTGTCAAAATTCTATTTCTTTAGAACATTTTGTCAAAATTTTATTTCTAAAGAAATTTTCTAAATTTTATTTCTAGAAAAAATTTTATTGCTATAGAAAATTTTCTCAAAATTTTATTTCTATAGAAAATGTTTTCACAATTTTATTTCTGAAAATTTTGTGAAAATTTTATTTCTATAGAAATTTGTGTTCCATAGAAAATTTTGTCATAATTTTATTTCTATAGAAAATTTTGTCAAAATTTTATTTCTATAGAAAAATTTGTCAAAATTTTATTTCTATAGAAAATTTTGTCAAAATTTTATTTCTATAGAAACGTTTGTCAAAATTTTATTTCTATAGAAACGTTTGTCAAAATTTTATTTTTATAGAAAATTTTGTCAAAATTTTATTTCTATAAATTTTTTTTTTCAAAATTTTATTTCTATAGAAACTTTTGTCAAAATTTTATATCTATACACAATTTTATCAATTTTTTTTTCTATAGAAATTTATTTTCCATAGAAAATCTTGTCAAACTTTTATTTTTATAGAAAAATTTGTCAAAAGTGTATTGTACTAAAACGTTATTTCTATAAAGAAGTTTGCTATTTTTTTTTTTTTTTTTTTTTTGTATGGAGAATTTTGTAAAAATTTTATTTCGATAGAAAATTTTGTCAAAATTTTATTTGTATAGAACATTTTGCCAAAATTTTATTTCTATAGAAAATCCTGTCAAAATTTTATTTTTATCGAAAATTTTGTCACAATCTCATTTTTATTGAATTTTGTTTTCCATAGAACATGTTGTCAAAATTTTATTTCTATAGAAAATTTTGTCACAATTTTATTTTTATAGAAAAATTTGTCTAAATATAAAATTTAAAAAATTTTGTCAAAATTGTATTTCTATAGATTTTTTTTTTTTCGAAATTTTATTTCTATAGAAAATTTTGTTTTTTTTTTTATAGAAAATTTTTTCAAAATATTATTTCTATAGAAAAATTTGTCAAAATTTTATTTTTATAGAAAATTTTGTCAAAATTTTATTTCTATAGAAAATTTTGTCAAAATTTTATTTCTAAAGAAGCTTTTCTAAATTTTTTTTTCTATAGACAATTTAGTCAAAATTTTATTGCTATAGCAAATTTTATCAAAATTTTTTATCAGAAGTTTATTTCTATAGAAATTATTCTCAAAATTTTATTTCTATAGAATTTTTTTTAAAAATTTTATTTCTATAGAATTTTTTTGTCAAAATTTTATTTCTATAGAAACGTTTGTTTTTTTTTTTATAGAAAATTTTGTCAAAATTTTATTACTATAGAAAAATTTTCAAAATTTTATTTCTATAGAAAATTTTGTCAACATTTTATTTCTATAGAAAATTTTGTCAAAACTTCATTGCTATAGAAAATTTTCTCAAAATTTTATTTCTATAGCAAATTTTATCAAAATGTTTTATCAAAAGTTTATTTTTATAGAAATTATTCTCAAAATTTTATTTCTATAGAATTTTTCCATAGAAAATTTTGTCAAAATTTTATTTTTATAGAAAGATTTGTCAAAATTGTATTTATATAGAAAATTTTGTTAAAACGTTATTTCTATAGAAAAGTTTGCTAATTTTTTATACCCTCCACCATAGGATGAGGGTATATTAACTTTGTCATTCCGTTTGTAACACATCGAAATATTGCTCTAAGACCCCATAAAGTATATATATTCTGGGTCGTGGTGAAATTCTGAGTCGATCTAAGTATGTTCGTCCGTTCGTCCGTCTGTCCATTTGTTGGAATCACGCTAACTTCCGAACGAAACAAGCATCGACTTGAAACTTGGCACAAATAGTTGTTATTGATGTAGGTCGGATGGTATTGAAAATGGGCCATATCGGTCCACTTTTACGTATAGCCCCCATATAAACGGACCCCCAAATTTGGCTTGCGAAGCCTCTAAGAGAAGCATATTTCATCCGATCCGGCTGAAATTTGGTACTTGGTATATGGTCCATCATAGGATGGGGGTATATTAACTTTGTCACTCCGTTTGTAACACATCGAAATATTGCTCTAAGACCCCATAAAGTATATATATTCTGGGTCGTGGTGAAATTCTGAGTCGATCTAAGCATATCCGTCCGTTCGTCCGTCTGTCCATCTGTTGAAATCACGCTATCTTCCGAACGAAACAAGCTATCGGCTTGAAGCTTGGCACAAATAGTTGTTATTATTGATGTAGGTCGGATGGTATTGAAAATGGGCCATATCGGTCCACTTTTACGTATAGCCCCCATATAAACGGACCCCCAAATTTGGTTTGCGATTGCTTTAAGGGAAGCAAATTTCATCCGATCCGGAATTTTTTTGGTACATGGTGTTAGTATATGGTCTATAACAACCATGCAAAAATTGGTGCACATCGGTCCATAATTATATATAGCCCCCATATAAACCGATCTCCAGATTTGGCTTGCGGTGCCTAAAAGAGAAGCAAATTTCATCCGATCCGGCTGAAATTATATATATACCATAATTATATATAGACCCCATATAAACCGATCTCCAGATTTGGCTTGCGAAGCCTCAAAGAGGAGCAAATTGCATCCGATCCGGCTGAAATTTAGTACATTGTGTAAGTATATGGTCTATAACAACCGTGCAAAAATTGGTCCACATCGGTCCATAATTATATATGGCGCCCATATAAACCGATCCCCAGATTTGGGTTGCGGTGCCTAAAAGAGAAGCAAATTTCATCCGATCCGGCTGAAATTATATATATACCATAATTATATATAGACCCCATATAAACCGATCTCCAGATTTGGCTTGCGAAGCCTCAAAGAGGAGCAAATTGCATCCGATCCGGCTGAAATTTAGTACATTGTGTAAGTATATGGTCTATAACAACCGTGCAAAAATTGGTCCACATTGGTCCATAATTATATATGGCGCCCATTTAAACCGATCCCCAGATTTGGGTTGCAAAGTCTCCAAGAGAAGCAAATTTCACCCAATCCGGTTGTAATTTGGAATATGGTGTTAGTATATGATCTTTAACAACCGTGCCAGAATTGGTCCATATCGGTCCATAAATATATATAGCCCCCATATAAAACATTCTCCAGATTTGACCTCCGGAGCCTCTTGGAGGAGCAAAATTCATCCGATCCGGTTCAAATTAGGCATGGTCGCTAACAACCATACCAAAATTGGTACAATCACACAAAAATTGGTCCATATCGGTTCATAATCATGTTTGCCACTAGAGCCAAAAATAATCTACCAAAATTTTATTTCTATAGAAAATTTTGTCAAAATTTTATTTCTATAGAAAATTTTGTCAAAATTTTATTTCTATAGAAAATTTTGTTCAAATATTATTCGGTTCATAATCATGGTAGCCACTCGAGCCAAAAATAATCTACCAAGATTTTATTTCTATAGAAAATTTTGTCAAAAGTTTATTTCTATAGAAAATTTTGTTAAAATTTTATTTCTGTAGAAATTTTTGTCAAAATTTTCTTTCTATAGAAAATTTTGTCAAAATTTTTATTTCTATAGAAAATTTTGTGAAAATTTTATTTCTGTAGAAAATTTTGTTAAAATTTTATTTCTGTAGAAAATTTTGTCAAAATTTTATGTCTACTTTGTCAAACTGAATTATATACGTATTGGATCGATCTTTTTTGATTTAATATATACCACGTATGGACTTACATACAATTTAGAAGATGGTGTTAGGAAGTTTTAAGATACCTTGCCATCGGCAAGCGTTACCGCAACTTAAGTAATTCGATTGTGGATGGCAGTGTTTAGATGAAGTTTCTACGCAATCCATGATGGAGGGTTCATAAGCTTCGGCCTGGCCGAACTTACGGCCGTATATACTTGTTTTTCAATAACACCTCTTTGATAGTGAATATGTGTAAAAGGCCACTATCAACTAACAAGTGTGTGTAGCACAGAGGGAGAGCCTCTGATTTGAAAAGGAAAGCTTCCGAGTTCAACGCTCGGTGCGGCCGATCATCAGTTTTATTTTTTTAAAAAATATCTATCGCTTTTTGACTTCTTTTAGTTTTTGGTTCCATTCTCCGAGGGCGTTTGTTCCCGAACAGGGACACTAACACGATAAGAAAACAAGTATATACAGCACTAAGTTCGGCCGGGCCGAATCTTAAATACCCACCACCATGAACCAAATATTAGGGTTTCCTTTGAAATTTCAGGAGGGCTTGAGGACACTTCCCGAAGATAAATTTAAAGATTTCACCTATGAGGACTATACCAGATTCTGGATTTATAAGAACCATTTTTGTTTGAGTTTTAGAGGAATCATTAACATCTCTTGTAAGTGTGCAAGAAATTATAAAATAACGTCTTGATTTGAAATCTTAAGTCTGTAGAAGTAAAATCTGGAAATTTTACATTGAGTTTCAAGCAATTTTCAGTGCGCCTTCTACACCCTCAAGAAGTGAAGTCGGTCTATATGGAGGCATTACCAAATGGACCGATAAAAACTTAATCCGATACACGTTTTTGTGAGCCTAAAACACCAGAATATTTACAATTTCAGGCAAATCAGATAAAAACTACGGTTTCTAGAAACCCAAGGAGTTAAATCGGGAGATCGTTCTTATGGAGGCTATACTAACATATGGACCGATACTCACCATTTTCGGCACACCTCTTTATGGTCCTAAAATACCTCTAGATTTCCCATTTCAGACAAATTGGATAAAAATTACGGTGTCTATAAGCCCAAGAAGTAAAATCGGGAGGTCGTTTTATATGGGGACCGTACCAAAACATGGACCGATACTCACAATTTTTGGCACACGTATTTGTGGTCCTACAATACCTCTAGATTTTCAATTTCAGGTAAATTGAATAAAAACTGCGGTTTCTATAAGCCCAAGAAGTAAAATCGGGAAATCGGTCTATATGGGGGCTATACCAAAATATGGACCGATACTCACAATTTTTGGCACACGTATTTGTGGTCCTACAATACCTCTAGATTTTCAATTTCAGGTAAATTGAATAAAAACTGCGATTTCTATAAGCCCAAGAAGTAAAATCGGGAGATCGGTCTATATGGGGGCTATACCAAAACATGGACCGATAATCAACATTTTTGGCACAACTCTTTATGGTCATAAAATACCTCTAGATTCCAAATTTCAGGCAAATTGGATAAAAACTTCGATTTCTATAAGCCCAAGACCCCAAATCGGGAGGTCGGTTTATATGGGGACCATACCAAAACATGGACCGTTACTCACAGTTTTTGGCACACGTATTTGTGGTCCTACAATACCTCTAGATTTCCAATTTCAGGTAAATTGAATAAAAACTGCGGTTTCTATAAGCCCAAGAAGTAAAATCGGGAGATCGGTCTATGTGGGGGCTATACCAAAATATGGACCGATACTCACAATTTTTGGCACACGTATTTGTGGTCCTACAATACCTCTAGATTTCCAATTTCAGGTAAATTGAATAAAAACTGCGGTTTCTATAAGGCCAAGAAGTAAAATCGGGAGATCGGTCAATATGGGGGCTATACCAAAACATGGACCGATACTCACCATTTTTGGCACACCTCTTTATAGTCATAAAATTCCTCTAGATTTCAAATTTCAGGCAAATTGGATAAAAACTTCGATTTCTATAAGCCCAAGACCCTAAATCGGGAGGTTGGTTTATATGGGGACTATATCAAAACCTGGACCGATATAGCCCATCTTCGAACTTGACCTGCCTGCAGACAAAAGACGAGTTTGTGCAAAATTTCAGCACGATTGCTGTAGACGATTATTGTAGACTGTAGCGTGATTACAACAGACAGACAGACAGACAGACAGACAGACAGACATACAGACAGACGGACAGACGGACATTGTTATATCGTCTTAGAATTTCTCCCTGATCAAGATTATATATACTTTATATAGTCGGAAATCGATATTTCGATGTGTTACAAACGGAATGACAAACTTATTATACCCCCGTCACCATTCTATGGTGGTGGGTATAATGATATCGCCTATGAAAGTTTTATCTTCCAAGCCGAAACTACTTCGATACACTTTCGATAGAATATGTTTGCAGGGAACCGTGATATAGAGTCTATGTACATGTATGAAGTTATATATATTTGTGTGTGTGTTAACATTAAATATTGAACTCAGCAGTCCATGAGCAATGCAATATCTCACAGTTGCTGTCAGTTTCATAAACAACATCCGTTAAAGCATTATAGCGAAAATATATTTGGGCGAAAGATATGTTGACAACCCCCTTGTTTGCACTGAAAATTTCTAGCAAAAAAGTATAAACAATTCTCAGAGTATTAAATACCACAACAAATGTTCAGTAGTTTCCATA
The DNA here is from genome assembly GCF_050003625.1 of Haematobia irritans. Taxonomy (NCBI): domain Eukaryota; kingdom Metazoa; phylum Arthropoda; class Insecta; order Diptera; family Muscidae; genus Haematobia; species Haematobia irritans. Next base: position 27,344,071 of record NC_134400.1, read on the forward strand.
AAAATAAAAAATGACAAAAATTAACCTCAAACTGCGATGAAACATGCATAGAAACCAAAAGCATAAACTGACGTTTTTTTGTGCGCAGCTTAGTATTAGGGAGATAGTGTAACATTGGCAGCATTGGTGGTATTAGATGGCAAACTCCTATTATCTGAAAGTATGCTAGAACACCCACGGTCATAAAGCCATATTCACAGAGCTGTCATAAACACAAGTACCATGGACACAAATCATATTGGTATGGAAGTTTCCATTGTTAAAACAAACAAAAAATACCAACAATAGCTTAAAAATATTACTCGCTTCAACCAAAGCGAATGATAGCTGTGACTTTTTCGTGCTCGAGCATTAAATTGGGGATATCGGTTAATTTGGAACCTATAACAGAAATGGACAAAGATGAACCATTCTATTATAACAAGTGAGGAAAGTCTAAAGTCGGGCGGGGCTGACTATATTATACCCTGCACCACTTTGTAGATCTAAATTTTCGATACCATATCACATCCGTCAAATGTGTTGGGGGCTATATATAAAGGTTTGTCCCAAATACATATATTTAAATATCACTCGATCTGGACAGAATTTGATAGACTTCTACAAAATGTATAGACTCAAAATTTAAGTCGGCTAATGCACTAGGGTGGAACACAATTTTAGGAAAAAAACAAGTGAGGAAAGTCTAAAGTCGGGCGGGGCCGACTATATTATACCCTGCACCACTTTGTAGATCTACATTTTCGATACCATATCACATCCGGCAAATGTATTGGGGGCTATATATAAAGGTTTGTCCAAAATCTATAGACTCAAAATTTAAGTCGGCTAATGCACTAGGTTGGAACACAATGTTAGTAAAAAATATGAGAAACATTTAAATCTGAAGCAATTTTAAGGAAAATTCGCAAAAGTTTATTTATGATTTATCGCTCGATATATATGCATTAGAAGCTTAGGAAAATTAGAGACATTTTTACAACTTTTCGACTAAGCAGTGGCGATTTTACAAGGAAAATGTTGGTATTTTGACCATTTTTGTCGAAATCAGAAAAACATATATATGGGAGCTATATCTAAATCTGAACCGATTTCAACCAAATTTGTCACGCATAGCTACAATGCTAATTCTACTCTCTGTGCAAAATTTAAACTAAATCGGAGTTAAAAATTTGCCTCTGTGGTCATATGAGTGTAAATCGGACGAAAGCTATATATGGGAGATATATCTAAATCTGTACCGATCTCAACCAAATTTGGCACGCATAGCCACAATGCTAAGTCTACTACCTGTGCAAAATTTCAACTAAATCGGAGCAAAAAAATGGCCTCTGTGGTCATATGAGTGTAAATCGGGCGAAAGCTATATATGGGAGATATATCTAAATCTGAACCGATTTCAACCAAATTTGGCACGCATAGCTACAATGCTAATTCTACTCTCAGTGCAAAATTTCAACTAAATCGGAGCTAAAGATTGGCCTCTGTGGTCATATGAGTGTAAATTGGGCGAACGATATATATGGGAGCTATATCTAAATCTGAACCGATTTCAATAAAATTTTGCACACTTAACTACACTAGTAATTCTACTCCCTGTGCAAAGTTTCAACCAATTTGGGGTAAAACCCTGGCTTCTGGGAGCGTATTAGTGCATATCGGGCGAAAGATATATATGGGAGCTATATCGAAATCTGAACCGATTTCAATGAAATTTGGCACACTGGACTATAGTACTAATTGTTCTTCTTGTGCAAAATTTTAAGCAAATGAGGGTAAAACTCTGGCTTCTGGGGCCATATAAGTCCATATCGGGCGAAATATATATATGGGAGCTATATTTAAATCTGAACCGATTTCTTCCAAAATCAATAGGGATCCATTCTGAGCCAAGACACATACCCATGCCAAATTTGAAGTCGATTGGACTAAAACTGCGACCTAGACTTTGATTACAAAAATGTGTTCACGGACAGACGGACAGACGGACAGACGGACAGACGGACATGGCTATATCGACTCAGGAGCCCACCCTGACCATTTTTGCCAAAGACAGCATGTGTCTATCTCGTCTCCTTCTGGGTGTTGCAAACATATGCACTAACTTATAATGCCCTGTTCCACAGTGTGGCGCAGGGTATAAATATGGGAAACATTTAAATCTGAAGCAATTTTAAGGAAACTTTGCAAAAGTTTATTTATGATTTATCGCTCGATATATATGTATTAGAAGTTTAGGAAAATTAGAGTCATTTTTACAACTTTTCGACTAAGCAGTGGCGATTTTACAAGGAAAATGTTGGTATTTTGACCATTTTTGTCGAAATCAGAAAAACATATATATGGGAGCTATATCTAAATCTAAACCGATTTCAACCAAATTTGGTACGAATAGCTACAACGTTAATTCTGCTCCCTGTGCAAAATTTCAACTAAATCGGAGTTAAAAATTGGCCTCTGTGGTCATATGAGTGTAAATCGGGCGAAAGCTATATATGGGAGCTATATCTAAATCTGAACCGATTTCAACCAAATTTGGCACGCATCGCTAGAAGGCTAATTCTACTCCCTGTGCAAAATTTCAACTAAATCGGAGTTAAAAATTGGCCTCTGTGGTCATATGAGTGTAAATCGGGCGAAAGCTATATATGGGAGATATATCTAAATCTGAACCGATTTCAACCAAATTTGGCACGCATAGCTACAATGCTAATTCTACTCCCTGTGCAAAATTTCAACTAAATCGGAGCAAAAAATTGGCCTCTGTGGTCATATGAGTGTAAATCGGGCGAAAGCTATATATGGGAGATATATCCAAATCTGAACCGATTTCAACCAAATTTGGCACGCATAGTTTCAATGCTAATTCTACTCCCTGTGCAAAATTTCAACTAAATCGGAGTTAAAAATTGGCCTCTGTGGTCATATGAGTGTAAATCGGGCGAAAGCTATATATGGGAGATATATCCAAATCTGAACCGATGTCAACCAAATTTGGCACACATAGTTACAATGCTAATTGTACTCCCTGTGCAAAATTTCAACCAAATCGGAGTTAAAAATTGGCCTCTTTGGGCAAATGAGTGTAAATCGGGCGAAAGCTATATATGAGAGCTATATCTAAATCTGAACCGATTTGGCTGGTATTTTGCAAGTTTTTCGAGACCCATAAAATATTCGGATGTACGGAATTTGAGGAAGATCGGTTGATATACACGCCAATTATGACCAGATCGGCGAAAAATATATATGGTAGCTATATCTAAATCTGAACCGATTTTTTCCAAAATCAATAGGGAAACAGGACCCTATACCAAATTTTAGGACAATCGGACTAAAACTGCGAGCTGTACTTTGCACACAAAAATACATCAACAGACAGACAGACGGACAGACAGACGGACAGACAGACGGACAGACAGACAGACGGACATCGCTAAATCGACTCAGAATTTAATTCTAAGCCGATCCGTATACTAAAAGGTTGGTCTATGATTACTCCTTCTTGGCGTTACATACAAATGCACAAACTTATTATACCCTGTACCACAGTAGTGGTGAAGGGTATAAATATGGGTAACATTCAAATCTGAAGCAATTTAAGAAAACTTCGAAAAAGTTTATTTATGATTTATCGCTCGATATATATGTATTAGAAGTTTAGGAAAATTAGAGTCATTTTTACAACTTTTCGACTAAGCAGTGGCGATTTAACAAGGAAAATGTTGGTATTTTGACCATTTTTGTCGAAATCAGAAAAATATATATATGGGAGCTATATCTAAACCTGAACCGATTTTAATCAAATTTGGCACACATGACTATATTACTAATTGTACTCCTAGTGCAAAATTTCAACCAAATTGGGCCAAAACTCTGGCTTCTGGGGCCATATAAGTCCATATCGGGCGAAAAATATATATGGAAGCTATATCTAACTCTGAACCGATTTCAATCAAATTTGGCACGCATAGCTACAATGCTAAATCTACTCCCTGTGCAAAATTTCAACCAAATTGGGCCAAAACTCTGGTTTTTAGGACCATATTAGTCCATATCGGGCGAAAGATATATATGGGAGCTATATCTAAATCTGAACCGATTTCAATCAAATTTTGCACACTTGACTATACTACTAATTGTACTCCTAGTGCAAAATTTCAACCAAATTCGGCCAAAAATCTGGCTTCTGGGGCCATATAAGTCCATATCGGGCGAAAGATATATATGGGAGCTATATCCAAATCTGAACCGATTTGGCTGATATTTAGCAGGATTTGCGAGATTCATAAAATATTTGGATGTACGGTATTTTAAAAAAATCGGTTGATAAACACGCTAACTATGACCACATCGGGGATAAATATATATGGCAGCTATATCTAAATCTGAACCGATTTTTTCCAAAATCAATAGGGATCGTCTTTGAGCCGAAACAGGACCCTATACCAAATTTTAGGACAATCGGACTAAAACTGCGAGCTGTACTTTGCACACAAAAATACATCAACAGACAGACAGACAGATAGACAGACGGACAGACGGACATCGCTAAATCGACTCAGAATTTAATTCTAAGCCGATCCGTATACTAATAGGTTGGTCTATGATTACTCCTTCTTGGCGTTACATACAAATGCACAAACTTATTATACCCTGTACCACAGTAGTGGTGAAGGGTATAATTAAAATCTAAATTTCAAAAATGCAGGTTTCTTCAATCTAGTGATCATATCCCCTCTCTGCATGTGCCTTAGTATAATTTCTAGTACTACACAACACATGTGAATTTCAAACCAGTCAACAACCATATGACATTTATAGTAATTGTCAAGCTTGATAAATTTTTAATTATTTGCTGCCATTATATAGTGAATAAATTATTTCATGCACTACTACCACGAGTCATGTCTCAGATGCCTTACAACATAATGTCAACTCATTTATATTGTCATCACAATGGACATTTAGTTTGTTACTCCTCCAATTAACCTACTTTATAGCTAGAAATTGCAGTAAATATTGGTACTTCATTTTGCCCAAGGGATTCATTAAATTTTAAAGTGAAGATTTTGTCCATGTCCATTATGGAGGAGCATTAGCTCTACCAAGAGGTACTCGTATATAGAAAATGTCTTTTGTTTTACCAAAAAAAAAAAAAAAAAACAACAGCACTCATACACACACAGCCAAAAGAGTAGTTGTCGTTATCCATAACGACCAAAATATACAAATTTATTAAAATGTGCTCTTTCTCTCGCTGTCTCTCTTTATTTTGCTTTCTCTCCCTCTCTTCATTAATTATTATGGTTGGCTTTGCTTATTTTACACAAAACTTATTTTATCTTTCACATCCTTGTTTGCCCTTTTATACCAAATCTTTATCCTTCTATTCCTGCTTTTTGTGTTGTTGGTATTGTAGTGCATTTTGTTATGTTAATAGGGCATCCAATGACCATTATACTTTTGCAAAAAAAAAAACAAGTAAGTAAAGTAGAAAGTCGGGCGGGCTATATCATACCCTAAACCACCATTACAGAATTAGTAATCATAAGAAAATTAAGGGGTACATGTCTATGGGTGCTTTGTGTCAATCTGACTATAGCTCATAGTCAATGTTGTCAGGGAAAATGTTCGGTTTACCCTACAAGGACAAAAAAACTTCCCTACTTTCCCATACATTCCCAAACAATTTTCCCAACTATATTTTTCGTTAAATTAAAAAAAACAAGAATATACTGCCGAAAGTTCGGCCAGGCCGAAGCTTATGTACCCTCCATCATGGATTGCGTAGAAACTTCATCTAAGCACTGCCATCCACAATCGAATTACTTAAATTGCGGTAATGCTTGCCGATGGCAAGTTATCTTAAAACCTCCTAACACCATCTTCTAAATTGTATGTAAGTCCATACGTGGTATATATTAAATCAAAAAAGATCGATCCAATACGTATATAATTCAGTTTGACAAAGTAGACATAAAATTTTGACCAAATTTTCTACAGAAATAAAATTTTAACAAAATTTTCTATAGAAATAAAATTTTCACAAAATTTTCTATAGAAATAAACATTTTGACAAAATTTTCTACAGCAATAAAATTTTAACAAAATTTTCTATAGAAATAAACCTTTGACAAAATTTTCTATAGAAATAAAATCTTGGTAGATTATTTTTGGCTCGAGTGGCAACCATGATTATGAACCGAATAAAATTTGAACAAAATTTTCTATAGAAATAAAATTTTGACAAAATTTTCTATAGAAATAAAATTTTGACAAAATTTTCTATAGAAATAAAATTTTGACAAAATTTTCTATAGAAATAAAATTTTGGTAGATTATTTTTGGCTCTAGTGGCAACCATGATTATGAACCGATATGGACCAATTTTTGTGTGATTGGACCAATTTTTTGGTTGTTAGCGACCATATACTAACACCACGTGCCTAATTTGAACCGGATCGGATGAATTTTGCTCCTCCAAGAGGCTCCGGAGGTCAAATCTGGAGAATGTTTTATATGGGGGCTATATATAATTATGGACCGATATGGACCAATTCTGGTACGGTTGTTAAAGATTATATACTAACACCATGTTCCAAATTACAACCGGATTGGATGAAATTTGCTTCTCTTGGAGACTTCGCAAGCCAAATCTGGGGATCGGTTTATATGGGAGCTATATATAATTATGAACCGATGTGGACCAATTTTTGCATGGTTGTTAGAGACCATGTACCAATATCATGTACCCAATTTCAGGCGGATCGGATGAAATTTGCTTCTCTTTGAGGCTCCGCAACCCAAATCTGGGGATCGGTTTACATGGGCGCCATATATAATTATGGACCGATGTGGACCAATTTTTGCACGGTTGTTAGAGACCATATACCAATACCATGTACCAAATTTCAGCCGGATCGGATGAAATTTGCTTCTCTTTGAGGCTCCACAGGCCAAATCTGGGAATCGGTTTATATGGGGGCTATATATAATTATGGACCTATATGGACCAATTTTTTCATGGTTGTTAGAGACCATATACCAACATCATGTACCAAATTTCAGCCGGATCGGATGAAATTTTCTTCTCTTTGAGGCTCCGCAAGCCAAATCTGGGGATCGGTTTATATGGGGGCTATATATAATTATGGACCGATGTGAACCAATTTTTGCATGGTTATTAGAGACCATATACCAACACCATGTACCAAATTTCTGCCGAATCGGATGAAATTTGCTTCTCTTTTAGGCTCCGCAAGCCAAATCCGGGGATCGGTTTATATGGGGGCTATATATAATTATGGACCGATGTGAACCAATTTTTGCATGGTTGTTAGAGACCATATACCAACACCATATACCAAATTTCAGCCGGATCGGATGCAATTTGCTTCTCCTAGAGGCTCCACAAGCCAAATCTGAGGGTCCCTTTATATGGGGGCTATACGTAAAAGTGGACCGATATGGCCCATTTTCAATACCATCCGACCTACATCGATAACAACTACTTGTGCCAAGTTTCAAGTCGATAGCTTGTTTCGTTCGGAAGTTAGCGTGATTTCAACAGACGGACGGACGGACGGACATGCTTAGATCGACTCAGAATTTCACCACGACCCAGAATATATATACTTTATGGGGTCTTAGAGCAATATTTCGATGTATTACAAACGGAATGACAAAGTTAATATACCCCCATCCTATGATGGAGGGTATAAAAAAAAATTACAAAACAAAAATGGTTCTAAGTACTTTATTATCTTAAAACATGAATATGCAACGTATATAACTTAGAATATAAATTTGTATTACCACCACGGTTGCCACAGTTGGTAGAATTCTACCCAAATTAGTAATCTTTTTTGTTAAATCTCTATAAAAATAAAATTTTGGAAAAAGTTTCTATAAACAAATTTTTGTGAGAAATTTTTCTATAGAAATACAATTTTGACAATAAATTCTATAGAAATAAAATTTTGAGATAAAATCCCACAGAAATAAAATTTTGAGAAAATTTTTTATAGAAATAATATTTTGAAAAAAATTTCTATAGACATACAATTTTGACAAAATGTTCTATAGAAATAAAATGTTGACAAAATTCTCTACCGGGATAAAGTTTACCAAGATCAAGCCTTGCCGGCTTCTAATTTCCTCCTCTAGAGCCACCAAAATGTAAAAATTATTACAAATTGTGTTGAGTGAAAATGTCCTACATTGTGGCCCTACGTCTCTACAACACGCTAAATATTAGAAAAACCCTACATATAGGGAATTTCCCCTACTTCTAGCAACACTGGCTGTGGATATTGCACCTACGGTGTTAGTATGTCACTAATATTGAGCCCATTATTAAAAAAGAGAAAATCGTTAAATTAGTGTGGGTAATAAATACAAATTTGTAAAAATCGAGCAATATTCTTATGTAAGAGCTACAAGTACGTATAAGTACGATCGGCTAGTACATCAATATTTGAAATTTGAGTAACATTGGTTAATAAATAAGAGTACTATGGCCAAATTTGGGAAAATCGAGCGATGCATATATATGGAAGCTATATCTAAATCTGAACCAATTTGCATAATATTTTGCGGGTTTGATTAATACCACGAAAGGTTACCTTGTGCAAGATTTGAGTAAGATCGGTTAAGAAATGAGGCCTGTATGGTCAAACATAAGGTTATTAGGGGCAAATTTTTCAAAATCGGGTGATACATATATGGGAGCTATATCTACATCTGAGCCGATTTCGATGAAATTTTGCACATATAGTTAGTACTATAGAGGACTGGATCTAGCCAACTTTTAGTAAGATCGGTTAATAAATAAGGGTTCTATGGCCAAATTTGGGAAAATCGGGCTATACATATATATGGGAGCTATATCTAAATCTCAACCGATTTGCACATATAGTAAGTGCTATAGAAGACTACATTTAGCCAAATTTGGGTAAGATCGGTTGATAAATAAGGGTTTTATGGCTAAATTTAGAAAAATCGGGCGGTACATATATATGGGAGCTATAGCTAAATCTGAACCGATTTCGATGATTTTTTGCACATACAGTTAGTGCTATAGAAGATTATATTTAGTCAACTTTGAGTAAGATCGGTTGATAAATAAAGGTTTTGTGGCCAAATTTGGGAAAATCGGGCGATACATATAAAGGGTGATTCTTTTGAGGTTAGGATTTTCATGCATTAGTATTTGACAGATCACGTGGGATTTCAGACATGGTGTCAAAGAGAAAGATGCTCAGTATGCTTTGACATTTCATCATGAATAGACTTACGATCTGCCACAACGTCGAATTTTCAGTGAATGGGCCCTAGAAAAGTTGGCAGAAAATCCGCTTTTTATCGACAAATTTTGTTCAGCGATGAGGCTCATTTCTGGTTGAATGGCTACGTAAATAAGCAAAATTGCCGCATTTGGAGTGAAGAGCAACCAGAAGCCGTTCAAGAACTGCCCATGCATCCCGAAAAATGCACTGTTTGGTGTGGTTTGTACGCTGGTGGAATCATTGGACCGTATTTTTTCAAAGATGCTGTTGGACGCAACGTTACGGTGAATGGCGATCGCTATCGTTCGATGCTAACAAACTTTTTGTTGCCAAAAATGGAAGAACTGAACTTGGTTGACATGTGGTTTCAACAAGATGGCGCTACATGCCACACAGCTCGCGATTCTATGGCCATTTTGAGGGAAAACTTCGGAGAACAATTCATCTCAAGAAATGGACCGGTAAGTTGGCCACCAAGATCATGCGATTTGACGCCTTTAGACTATTTTTTATGGGGCTACGTCAAGTCTAAAGTCTACAGAAATAAGCCAGCAACTATTCCAGCTTTGGAAGACAACATTTCCGAAGAAATTCGGGCTATTCCGGCCGAAATGCTCGAAAAAGTTGCCCAAAATTGGACTTTCCGAATGGACCACCTAAGACGCAGCCGCGGTCAACATTTAAATGAAATTATCTTCAAAAAGTAAATGTCATGGACCAATCTAACGTTTCAAATAAAGAACCGATGAGATTTTGCAAATTTTATGCGTTTTTTTTTTTTTAAAAGTTATCAAGCTCTTAACAAATCACCCTTTATATGAGAGCTATATCTAAATCTGAACCGATTTAGATGAAATTTTGCAGACTTGAAGGGCGATGGAAAAGATTACCTTTTGCTAAATTTGGTGACGATCCGTTGGAAAAAACGCGCAACGTGACCCCATTTGTCGAAATCGGGCGATACATATATATGGGAGCTATATCTAAATTTGATCCGATTTCTTCCAAATTCAATAGCGTTCGTTCTTGTGCCCAAAAAACTCCCTGTACCAAATTTCATCAAAATCGGTTAATAATTGCGACCGGAATCCTGTGAACAACAAATACATGGACAGACGGACGGACACCAAGCGCTAGATCGACTCAGGAGGTGATTCTGAGTCGATCGGTATATATTTTATGGGGTCTAAAATCAATATTTCTGGTAGGCACATTTTTTGGCCGATCAAACTTATTATACCCTGACCACTATGTGGTTTATGGTATAAAAACAAGTATATATAGTAGTAAGTTCGGCCGGGCCGAATCTTAAATACCCACCACCATGAATAAAATATAATAGATTCCTTTGAAAACTCTTCGTCGGTGCGGGGTTTAAGGGGGTTTGATGACAGATATTGTCCCAAGCAGATCAATTCAACCAGTACACTTCCCGAAGATAAATTTAAAGATTCTACCTATGAATACGAGATCAGATTCTGGATTTATAAGAACCAATTTTGTTTGAATTTTAGAGACAGCATAAACATATCGTTTAAATGATGAAAAAAGCTTTGATTTGAAATCTTAAATCCGTAGATTTTTACCGCCATTATTTAAGTGATAACGGGGAGTAAAATGTGGAAATTTTACTTTTAGTTTCAAGCAATTGATATGATCCTACCCTCAAGAAGTGAAATCGGTCGATCGATAAATGTCTTACATAATGGACCGGTAGAAATAAATGCGATACCGATTTTTGATGGTCAAAAATACCAGTATACTTACATTTTCAGGCAAAGTGGATAAAAATACAGATTCTAGCAGCCTACGAACTAAATCCGGGAGGTAGGTCAATATGGCGGCTATACCAAAATATGGACCAGTACCTAAAATTTTCGGCACACCTCTTAATGTTCCTCAAATACCTCTAGAATTCAAATTTCAGACAAACGACGAAAAACTACGAAATCTAAAATCGGGTGATCAGTCTGCACACCTATTTGTGGTCCTAAAATACATATCGATTTCTAATTTTAAGCAAATCGAATAAAAACTACGGTTTCTAGAAGCTCTAGACCCCAAATCGGGGGGATCGCTTTATATGGGAGATATATCAAAACTGGAACCAATATTCCCCATTTTCGACACCCCTATTTGTGGTCTTAAAATACCTCTAGATTTTCAATTGCAAGCAACTCGGATAGAAAATACTGTTTCTAGACGCCCAAGAATTAAAATCGGGGGATCGGTCTATATGGGGGCTATACCAAAACATGGACCGATACTCACCATTTTTGGCACACCTCTTTATAGTCCTAAAATACCTCTAGATTTCCAATTTCAGACGAATTGCATAAAAACTACGGTTTCTATAAGCTCAAGACCCCAAATCGGGAGGTCGGTTTATATGGGGACTATACCAAAACCTGGACCGATATAGCCCATCTTCGATCGACCTGCCTGCAGACAAAAGACGGGTTTGTGCAAAATTTTAGCACTATTGCTTCATTATTGAAGACTGTAGCGTGATTACAACAGACAGACAGACGGACATGGTTATATCGAATGGTTACTGGAGACCGTATACTAACACCACGTACCATATTTCAACTGAATCAGATGAATTTTGCTCCTTCAGGAGGTTCCGGAGTTCAAATCTGGGGATCGATTTATATGGGGGCTATATATAATTATGGACCGATATGGACCAATTTTTGCATGGTTGTTAGACACAATATACTAATACCATGTACCAAATTTCAACCGGATTGGATGAATTTTGCTCCTGCAAAAGGCTCCGGAGGTCAAATCTGGGTATCGATTTATATGGGGGCTATATATAATTATGAGCCGATCGGATCGGTCTATATGGGGGCTATACCAAAACATGGACCGATACTCACCATTTTTGGCACACCTCTTTATAGTCCTAAAATACCTCTAGATTTCCAATTTCAGACGAATTGCATAAAAACTACGGTTTCTATAAGCTCAAGACCCCAAATCGGGAGGTCGGTTTATATGGGGACTATACCAAAACCTGGACCGATATAGCCCATCTTCGATCGACCTGCCTGCAGACAAAAGACGGGTTTGTGCAAAATTTTAGCACGATTGCTTCATTATTGAAGACTGTAGCGTGATTACAACAGACAGACAGACGGACATGGTTATATCGTCTTAGAATTTCTCCCTGATCAAGAATATATATATATATATATACTTTATATAGTCACCCGTCACCATTCTACGGTGGTGGGTATAAAAACGCCGATTAAATACGTATATAATTAATGTTGACAAAATTTTCAAATAAAATTTTGACAACATTTTCTATAGAAGTAAAATTTGGACAAAATTTTCAATAGAATTAAAATTTTAACAACATTTTCTATAGAAAAAAAATTTTAATAAAATTTTCTATAGAAATAAAATTTTTACAAAATTTTCTATAGAAATAAAATTTTTAGAAAACTTTCTATAGAAATAAAATTTTGACAAAATTTTCTAGAGAAATAAAATTTTGGTAGATTATTTTTGGCTCAAGTGGCAACCATGATTATGGACCAATATTTGTGTGATTGGGAATGGCTATATATAACTATAGACCGATATGGATCAATTTTGACATGGTTATTAGCGGCCATATACTAACACCACGTTCCAAATTTCAACCGGATCGGATGAATTTTCCTCCTCCAAGAGGCTCCGGAGATCAAATCTGGGGAACGGTTTTATAGCCCCCATATAATTATGGACCGATATGGAACAATTTTTGAATGGTTACTGGAGACCGTATACTAACACCACGTACCATATTTCAACTGAATCAGATGAATTTTGCTCCTTCAGGAGGTTCCGGAGTTCAAATCTGGGGATCGATTTATATGGGGGCTATATATAATTATGGACCGATATGGACCAATTTTTGCATGGTTGTTAGACACAATATACTAATACCATGTACCAAATTTCAACCGGATTGGATGAATTTTGCTCCTGCAAAAGGCTCCGGAGGTCAAATCTGGGTATCGATTTATATGGGGGCGATATATAATTATGAGCCGATATGGACCAATTTTTGCATGGTTGTTAGACACAATATACTAATACCATGTACCAAATTTCAACCGAATTGGATGAAATTTGCTTCTCTTAGAGGATCTGCAAACCAAATCTTTGGATCGGTTTATATGGGGGCTATATATAATTATGGACCGATATTAACCAATTTTTGCATGTTTGTAAAAGAACACATACCAACACCATGTACCAAATTTCAACCGGATCGGATGAATTTTGCTCCTGCAAAAGGCTCCGGAAGTCAAATCTGGGGATCGGTTTATATGGGGGCTATATAAAATTAGGGACCGATATGGACCAATTTTTGCATGGTTGTTAAAGAACATATACCAACACCATGTACTAAATTTCAACAGGATCGGATGAAATATGCTACTCTTAGAGGCTCCGCAAACCAAATCTGGGAGTGCGTTTATATGGGGGCTATACGTAAAAGTGATCCGATATGGTCCATTTGCAATACCATCCGACCTACATCAATAACAACTACTTGTGCCAAGTTTCAAGTCGATAGCTTGTTTCGTTCGGAGGTTAGCGTGATTTCTACAGACAGACGGACGGACATGCTTAGATCGACTCAGAATTTCACCACGACCCAGAATATATATACTTTATGGGGTCTTAGAGCAATATTTCGATGTGTTACAAACGGAATGACAAAAATAATATACCCCCATTCTATGGTGTAGGGTATAAAAAGGTCGATTAAATATGTATATAATTAAGTTTGACAAAAATGTTTATAGAAATAACATTTTGACAAAAGTTTCTATAGAAATAAAATTTCGACAAAAATTTCTATAGAAGTAAAATTTGGACAACATTTTCTATAAAAATACAATTTTTACAAAATTTTCTATAGAAATAAAATTTTTACAAAATTTTCTATAGAAATAAAATTTTGACAAAATTTTCTATAGAAATAAAATTTTGACAAAATTTTCTATAGAAATAAAATTTTGACATAATTTTCTATAGAAATAAAATTTTAAGAAAATTTTCTATAGAAATAAAATTTTTACAAAATTTTCTATAGAAATAGAATTTTGACAAAATTTTCTATAGAGATAAAATTTTGACAAAATTTTCTATAGTAATTAAATTTTGACAAAATTTTCTATAGAAATAAAATTTTGACAAAATTTTCTATAGAAATAAAATTTTGACAAAATTTTCTATTGAAATAAAATTTTGACAAAATTTTCAATAGAAATGTTGAAATTTTTTTATAGAAATAATATTTTGACAAAATATTCTATAGAAATAAAATTTTGACAACATTTTTAATAAAAAACAAGTAAGGAAAGTCTAAAGTCGGGCGGGGCCGACTATATTATACCCTGCACCACTCTGTAAATCTAAATTTTCAATACCATATCACATCCGTCAAATGTTTTGGGGGGCTATATATAAAGGTTTGTCCCAAATACATACATTTAAATATCACGCGATCTGGACAGAATTTGATAGACTTCTACAAAATGTATAGACTCAAAATTTAAGTCGGCTAATGCACTAGGTTGGAACACAATGTTAGTAAAATAATATGGGGAAATATTTAAATCTGAAGCAATTTTAAGGAAACTTCGCAAAAGTTTATTTATGATTTATCGCTCGATATATATGTATTAGAAGCTTAGATAAATTAGAGTCAGTTTTACAACTTTTCGGCTAAGCAGTGGCGATTTTACAACGAAAATTTTGGTATTTTGACCATTTTAGTCGAAATCAGAAAAACATATATATGGGAGCTATATCTACATCTGAACCGATTTCAACCAAATTTGGCATGCATAGCTACAATTCTAATTCTACTCCCTGTGGAAAATTTCAACTAAATCGGAGTTAAAAATTGGCCTCTGTGGTCATATGAGTGTAAATCGGGCGAAAGTGTAAATCGGGCCGATTTCAATCAAATTTGGCACGCATAGCTACAATGCTAAATCTACTCCCTGTGCAAAATTTCAACCAAATTAGGCCAAAACTCTGGCTATTAGAACCATATTAGTCCATATCGGGCGAATGATATATATATATGGGAGCAATATCTAAATCTGAACCGATTTCAATCAAATTTGGCACACATAGCTACAATGCTAAATCTACTCCCTGTGAAAAATTTCAACCAAATTCGGCCAAAAATCTGGCTTCTGGGCCATATAAGACCATATCGAGCGAAAGATATATATGGGAGCTATATCTAAATCTGAACCGATTTCAATCAAATTTTGCACACTTGACTATACGACTAAGTGTTATGTTTGTACAAAATTTCAAGCAAATCGGTATAAAACTCTGGCTACTGAGTCCATATTAGTGCATATCGGGCGAAAGATATATGGGAGCTAAAGGGTGATTCTTTTGAGGTTAGGATTTTCATGCATTAGTATTTGACAGATCACGTGGGATTTCAGACATGGTGTCAAAGAGAAAGATGCTCAGTATGCTTTGACATTTCATCATGAATAGACTTACGATCTGCCACAACGTCGAATTTTCAGTGAATGGGCCCTAGAAAAGTTGGCAGAAAATCCGCTTTTTTATCGACAAATTTTGTTCAGCGATGAGGCTCATTTCTGGTTGAATGGCTACGTAAATAAGCAAAATTGCCGCATTTGGAGTGAAGAGCAACCAGAAGCCGTTCAAGAACTGCCCATGCATCCCGAAAAATGCACTGTTTGGTGTGGTTTGTACGCTGGTGGAATCATTGGACCGTATTTTTTCAAAGATGCTGTTGGACGCAACGTTACGGTGAATGGCGATCGCTATCGTTCGATGCTAACAAACTTTTTGTTGCCAAAAATGGAAGAACTGAACTTGGTTGACATGTGGTTTCAACAAGATGGCGCTACATGCCACACAGCTCGCGATTCTATGGCCATTTTGAGGGAAAACTTCGGAGAACAATTCATCTCAAGAAATGGACCGGTAAGTTGGCCACCAAGATCATGCGATTTGACGCCTTTAGACTATTTTTTATGGGGCTACGTCAAGTCTAAAGTCTACAGAAATAAGCCAGCAACTATTCCAGCTTTGGAAGACAACATTTCCGAAGAAATTCGGGCTATTCCGGCCGAAATGCTCGAAAAAGTTGCCCAAAATTGGACTTTCCGAATGGACCACCTAAGACGCAGCCGCGGTCAACATTTAAATGAAATTATCTTCAAAAAGTAAATGTCATGGACCAATCTAACGTTTCAAATAAAGAACCGATGAGATTTTGCAAATTTTATGCGTTTTTTTTTTAAAAAAAAGTTATCAAGCTCTTAACAAATCACCCTTTATATCTAAGTCTGAACCGATTTCTTCCAAAATCAATGGGGTTCTATTCTGACCTAAAACAGGAACATGTGCCAAATTTGAAGGCGATTGGACTTAAATTGCGACCTAGACTTTGATCACAAAAATGTGTTCACAGACAGACGGACGGACGGACGGACGGACAGACGGACAGACGGACAGACGGACATGGTTATATCGACTCAGGGACCCACCCTGAGCATTATTGCCAAAGACACCATGTGTCTATCTCGTCTCCTTCTGGGTGTTACAAACATATGCACTAACTTATAATACCCTGTTCCACAGTGTGGCGCAGGGTATAAATATGGGAAACATTTAAATCTGAAGCAATTTTAAGGAAACTTCGCAAAAATTTATTTATGGTTTATCGCTCAATATATATGTAAAAGAAGTTTAGGAAAATTAGAGTCATTTTTACAGCTTTTCGACTAAGCAGTGGCGATTTAACAAGGAAAATGTTGGTATTTTGACCATTTTTGTCGAAATCAGAAAAACATATATATGGGAGCTATATCTAAATCTCAACCGATTTCAACCAAATTTGGCACGCATAGCTACAATGCTAATTCTACTCCCTCTTCTTCTACTCTTTGTTCTTTCAACTAAATCGGAGTTAAAAAATGGTCTCTGTGGTCATATGAGTGTAAATCGGGCGAAAGCTATATATGGGAGCTATATCTAAATCTGAACCGATTTCAACCAAATTTGGCACGCATAGCTACAATGCTAATTTTACTCCCTGTGCAAAATTTAAACTAAATCGGAGCAAAAAATTGGCCTCTGTGGTCATATGAATGTAAATCGGGCGAAAGCTATATATGGGAGCTATAACTAAATCTGAACCGATTTCAACCAAATTTGGCACGCATTGCTACAATACTAATTCTACTCCCTGTGCAAAATTTCAACCAAATTGGAGTAAAACTCTGGCTTCTGGGACCGTATTAGTCCATATCGGGCGAAAGCTATATATGGGAGCTATATCTAAATCTGAACCGATTTCAACCAAATTTGGCACGCATAGCTACAATACTAATTCTACTCCCTGTGCAAAATTTCAACCAAATTGGAGTAAAACTCTGGCTTCTGGGACCGTATTAGTCCATATCGGGCGAAAGATATATATGGGAGCTATATCTAAATCTGAACCGATTTCAAAAAAATTTTGCACATGTGACTATGCTACCAATTGTACTCCTAGTGCAAAATTTCAACCAAATTGGGGTAATACTCAGGCTTCTAGGGCCGTATAAGTGCATATCGGGCGAAAGATATATATGAACCGATTTCTTCAAAAATCAATAGAGTTCTATTTTGACCCAAAACACATACTTGTGCCAAATTCTAAGTCGATTGGGTTTAAATTACTACCTAATCCCTTGGTTACAAAAATGTGTTCACGGACAGACGGACATGGTTATATCGACTCAGGGACCCACCCTGAGCATTATTGCCAAAGACACCATGTGTCTATCTCGTCTCCTTCTGGGTGTTACAAACATATGCACTAACTTATAATACCCTGTTCCACAGTGTGGCGCAGGGTATAAAAAATTTGAGAAAATTTTCTAGAGAAACAAAATTTTGACAAAATTTTCTATAGAAATAAAATTTTGACAAATTTTTCTGTAGAAATAAAATTTTGACAAAATTTTCTATAGAAATAAAATTTGAACAAAATTCTCTATGGAAATAAAATTTTGTCTCTATATAAAATTTCTTAAAATTTAATTTCTTTAGAAAACTTTGTCAAAAGTTTATTTCTTTAGAAAATGTTCTCTTTATAGAAAATTTTCTGATAATTTTCTCTGTGTAGGAAATATCGGCCCAATATGTCTCTTCCTTCCAAGAGTCAGTGTGAAGTTAGTTAGTCCCTAATATTCCGTTATGGCAGACTGCTCCGGCGTCGCAATGGCCACAATCAACACCAATTTAACGGAAGTAAGGCTATAAATTCTATTGTTAAATATATCCCGCAGAGTTTCATGAACGACCACCTCTGTATTGGTGTCATCAAGTAGGGAACCTCGACTCCTTCCTTGCTTGAGTACATTGAGACTTCCGAGAGAGACATTGGACTAGGCTGACTAGGGGGGCTTCTATTTTGTGCTTTACTGGTTTTATGGCCTATTTGAATGCATGCAATTTCCGTTGAAATAACAACATCATTACCAGACCCAAAAGGCTGGGAAATCGTGAAAATGCTAAAACATAACGAAAGCTATCGGTCAACAAATTTCCTGAAAACGTAACGATGAAAAGTGAAATAGGAAAAGCAAAGTATTTTCAATGAGAAAATAAAAACATCTAAATATCTTAAATAGCAAATATTAAAGAACGTAAAAATCTACGAAAAGTATCTATCTATTCGAAATTCTTGATTAAAAGTAGACAAATGGTTTTTAGGCTGGTCTGATTTTTTTCTTTCACCTCATCCTCTGTGACTGGGATAAATTAGCAACCATAGAACATTGACTCCTTTAATGTTGCCAATATTTTTGTTTGGGACCTAAGGCAATTTAAAATAATTTTTGGTTAAAAATTGTTCTCAATTTCTTTTTATTTCTATTGAGAGAAAAAAAATGGGTCAGTTTTTCAAAGCAACCAAAAGAAAAGAACACAATGGGCAATAAAGCAACTATTAGAAAATTTCAAATAAATTAAGGAGCAAAGTAGAAAACAGAGAGCAACATAACACAGTATCAACAATAACTTAAGGCTAAAACTCCGGGCCATTAAAATCTAAATTAATGCCCAGGGATGTTCATATCAAAGACAAACACAGAGTGCCACAGTCCATAAAACTTTTAAATGCTGGAATCACAGCAGTCGCAATCATGGCTTTGTTAAATTAAAACTAAACTTTTGCCCAAAATAAAATTAATTGTAATTAACAAAATTGGTTTAGACTGATGATCGAATAACAAACATGTTGATGTAGGGGGGGGGGGGGGTATCCCAAAGGTTACTGAACTAATAGAAGATGGGGGTTTGTTGAACTTTTTATTCCATCCACAAAGGTGAGGAAGACGCCACGCAAATAAAAAACTTTAATTCGAAATGATTGGCTCGATCGATGAATTTAATTTTATTTCAGCAAAAAATTGCAGATCGAATAAATTGTTTGAAAGATTATTCATTTGGTAACCAACCGTTGAACTTATTTTTAGAAGGCAGCTGTGTTTAAATGATTCAGGGATTTGAGAAGAATTTTTAGTTCATGGCTACTTGGGGAGGGAACCATTATTGTTTTATTGAAATTTACAAAACATCGTCTTTGTAAATTTCACACATTTACATCAGCCCAATGAAATTTTCTCTATTCCAAATATGTCTCAAAAATTTATTGAAAATAATAATTTCAATGTGAACTACAGTAGAAGAAAATGTTCTTCCTAAATTGGACTAGAAGCAATGAATTTTAAATGAGTTTGTCATAAGGTGTATTTCGTATTAGTTCTTAAGATTTGATTTCATTACAAAATAAAACATAACATAAAACAAGTGAGTAAGGTACAAAGTCGGGCGGGGCCTATATGACACACTTAACCAAAAAACTGTAATTCGTAAACATAGACATTTGTGGGGTATTACTAAAATAAATTTGGGAGATAAACCGTATTTCCGTAATTAAGACAAATAAGATTATGGGAGCACTGTTGGCAAAATTCTACCAAAAATTTAAGATTTTTACTGTTTTAGAGATTGGTAGAATTCTTATTGTTTTGGTAGATTTTGCAAACTATTCCTCTCCAACTAAGAAAATAAATTTTCCAAAGAAATAATATTTTGAGAAAAATAGAAAATAACATGTTTGAAAAAAACTTGCTTTAGAATTAAAATTTAGACAAAATTTTCTATAGAAATAAAATTTTCTATAGAAATCAACTTTTGACAAAATTTCCTTTAGGAATAAAATTTTGAGAAAATTTTCTATAGAAATACAATTTTGACAAAATTTCCTATATAAATAAATGTTTGACAAAATTTTCTATAGAAATAAAATTTTTGACAACATTTTTTGTGGAAATAAAATTTTGAGAAAATTTTCTATAAAAATTAAATTTTGACAAAATTATCTATAGCAACAAAAAAATTGACAACATTTTGTATAGAAATATAATTATGACAAAAATGTTCACAGAAATAAAATATTGACAAAATTTTCTATAGAAATCAACTTTTGACAAAATTTCCTATAGGAATAAAATTTTGAGAAAATTTTCTTTAGAAATAAAATTGTGAAAAAAAAAATCAAAGAAATATAATTATGACAAAAATTTTCACAGAAATGAAATTTTGACAAAATTTCTATAGAAATGAACTTTTGACAAAATTTCCTATATAAATAAATTTTTGACACAATTTTCAATAGAAAAAAGTTAGGTTAGGTGGCAGCCCGATGTATCAGGCTCACTTAGACTATTCAGTCCATTGTGATACCATATTGGTGAACTTCTCTCTTATCACTGAGTGCTGCCCGATTCCATGTTAAGCTCAATGACAAGGGACCTCATTTTTATAACCAGGGATCCGGAGCGGTCCATTTTTTTCGCTCCGCTCCCGCTCCGGAGAAAAAAAACCGCTCCGCTCCACGCTCCGCTCCGAGAAAAAAACTCGCTCCGCTCCACTCCGCTCCTCTTCGAGAAAATTATAGTACAAATATTGTATTATTTGTTCAATTGAGTTTTATTATACCCTGCTCCACACTGTGGAACAGGGTATTATAAGTTAGTGCATATGTTTGCAACACCCAGAAGGAGACGAGATAGACACATGGTCTCTTTTGCAAAAATGCTCAGGGTGGGCTCTTGAGTCGATATAGTGATGTCCGTCTGTCCGTGAACACATTTTTGTAATCAAAGTCTAGGTCGCAGTTTTAGTCCAATCGACTTCAAATTTGACACAAGTATGTGCTTTGGCTCAGAATAGAACCCTATTGATTTTGGAAGAAATCGGTTCAGATTTAGATATAGCTCCCATATATATATTTCGCCCGATATGGACTTATATGGCCCCAGAAGCCAGAGTTTTACCCTAATTTGCTTAAAATTTTGCAGAAGAAGAACAATTAGTCAAGCGTGCCAAATTTTATTGAAATCGGTTCAGATTTAGATATAGCTCCCATATATATCTTTCGCCCGATATAGACTAATACGGTCCCAGAAGCTAGAGTTTTATCCCAATTAGGTTGAAATTTTGCACTAGGGGTACAATTAGTAGTGTAGTCAAGTATGCCAAATTTTATTGAAATCGGTTCAGATTTAGATATAGCTCCCACATATAGCTTTCGCCCGATTTACACTCATATGACCACAGAGGCCAATTTTTAACTCCGATTTAGTTGAAATTTTGCACATGGAGTAGAATTAGCATTGTAGCTCTGCGTGCCAAATTTGGTTCAGATTTAGATATTTCTCCCATATATAGCTTTCGCCCGATTTACACTCATATGACCACAGAGGCCAATTTTTAACTCCGATTTAGTTGAAATTTTGCACAGGGAGTAGAATTAGCATTGTAGCTCTGCGTGCCAAATTTGGTTTAAATCGGTTCAGATTTAGATACAGCTCTCATATATATGTTTTTCTGATTTCGACAAAAATGGTCAAAATACCAACATTTTCCTTGTAAAATCGCCACTGCTTAGTCGAAAAGTTGTAAAAATGACTCTAATTTTCCTAAACTTCTAATACATATATATCGAGCGATAAATCATTAATAAACGTTTGCGAAGTTTCCTTAAAATTGCTTCAGATTTAAATGTTTCCCATATTTTTCTACTAACATTGTGTTCCACCCTAGTGCATTAGCCGACTTAAATTTTGAGTCTATAGATTTTGTAGAAGTCTATCAAATTCTGTCCAGATCGAGTGATATTTAAATGTATGTATTTGGGACAAACCTTTATATATAGCCCCCAACACATTTGACAGATGTGATATGGTATCGAAAATTTAGATCTACAAAGTGGTGCAGGGTATAATATAGTCGGCCCCGCCCGACTTTAGACTTTCCTTAGTTGTTTTATTTAGAAAAATCGGGTGGTACATATATGGGAGCTATAGCTAAATCTGAACCGATTTCGATGATTTTTTGCACATATAGTTAGTGCTATAGAAGATTACATTTAGCCAACTTTGAGTAAGATCGGTTGATAAATAAGGGTTTTATTACATAATTTGGCAAAATCGGGCGATACATATATATGGGACCTATATCTAAATCTGAACCGATTTCGATGACATTTTCAGACTTAAAGGGTGATACAAAAGATTATTTTGTGCTAAATTTGACGACGATCGGTTAGTAAAAAAGTGCAACGTGACCCCATTTGTCGAAATCGAGCAATACATATATATGGGAGCTATATCTAAATTTGATCCGATTTATTCCAAATTCAATAGCGTTCGTCCTTGTGCCCAAAAAAACTCCCTGTACCAAACTTCATCAAAATCGGTTAATAATTGCGACCGGAATCCTGTGAACAACAAATACATGGACAGACGGACGGACGGACACCAAGCGCTAGATCGACTCAGGAGGTGATTCTGAGTCGATCGGTATATACTTTATTGGGACTAAAGTCAATATTTCTGGTAGGCACATTTTTTGGCAGATCAAACTTATTATACCCTAACCACTATGTGGTTTAGGGTATAATGACTTTAAAACAATGTGTTGAAACATTTTATTAATTTTGAAGATTTTTTCAGAAATATTAAATCCATTTTGACTTCATTAAAACGAAATTTTCATTCATGTTAGGAAACACATTTTTATGTCGAATCACTTAGCTATAAGGACAAACAGACTTCATTGAAAAGTTTAGAGACTTTTAGACAAGGAAAAAACTTTATTTCAGAGAAATACGTCTTCTATTCTAAGCAAAATTCGTATTCGTATTTTAAGCATGTGAAATATTTGGCCTCCCGACAATATTCTTTGCGGTGCCCCATCTACTATTTAATATGTGATAGAAACCAAATTTATGAAAATGGACCAAATGCTGTTTGGTCCGACCATCGGACCAAATTCAAAAATTAGAAATTTTTTGGACCAATTTTGGTCCGATCGGACCAAAGCGGCAACGCTGATTGGAATTGAAAGTCTATACACAGAGTAGAAGTAACTACTCTCCGAAAGTTTTTTTTTTGTTTTGCAACAGACGTAGAGAAGAGCTTTTGTTATATTTGTAATGTGTGTGTGTATGTTTATGTTTGCAACAACCTCCATCGAAATCAGTCCGTGGTATACCTACGAATATTCTTACTCAGATCTAGTGTTACCTAATTTCGCTTTTTTCCCTTTTATTGCAAAAATACATTTTCGAACAGCGTTTTTAAGAAATGTTCGTCCTCAAAAAAGTAGATAACATGCAATAATACAAATCAAGTCAATGTGAGAAAAAAAATTAAAATAAATGTATATGCGCACATTTTTCAACCAAAATTGAAACTATCCATAATTTTAATTAAATTTTCGAGAACCAATATCAGAAATAAGAGAATGCTAGGATATAGTACAATAGTAAAGCAAATATGAATGTCCTTACACTGAATTTTTCTTAATTATTAAAGTCACGTTGACCTTACCTCAAAAATTTTATCTTTTATGTTATGGTACACACTTTTAAGTAAAATCACTTAATTATAAGGACATTACAACTTCATTCAAAAGTTTAGAGAAATGCGTCTTCCATGTTAAGCAAAATTTGCATTCTTATTCTAAGGACATGAAATCTTTGACTTCACGACAATATTTTTTTCAGTGTAGAAAACTAAAAAATTAAATATAAATAAGATCGTTTAATTGCATTTATTTGACGTTCATTACAAACATCTTTGTAGTAATACGGGATGAAATTGATCGAAAGTACTGTTGTTACTTTTACAACACATACTAGGGATATATTTTGACATTTGCCGTTTTTGAAAACAATTACTAAAAAAACACGTTGTGTTTTCCCCAATGTACGTACGTACAAAAATACATATCGTACATTTTAAACGTTTACTCACACTACGCTAAGTACTAGCTATATTTGAAATTACCTACACAGTGTAATTTCAATGTTACACATTTCATTCAAGTAATATTTTATTCGGAGCGGAGCGGTTTTTCATTTGGAAACCGCTCCGCTCCCGCTCCGCTCCGGATTTTAGAAATGCCGCTCCCGCCCCGCTCCGGATCCCTGTTTATAACCTAGTCCGAACGGCGTTCCAAATTGCACTGAAACCACTTAAAGAAGCTTTGAAATCCTCAGAAATGTCACCAGCATTACTGAGGTGGGATAATCCACCTCTGAAAAACTTTTTGGTGTTCGGTCGAAGAAGGAATCGAACCCTCGACTTTGTGTATGAAAACCATTGCTTCACGGTGGCTCCCTCTATAGAAATAATCTTTTTAACAACAATTTTTGTGGAAATAAAATTTTGAGAAATTTTTTTTTTAAATAAAATTTTGACAAAATTATCTATAGCAAAAAAAAAAATTTTTTTGATAACTTTTTTATAGATAGAAAATCTTGACACAATTTTCTATAGAAATAAAATTTTTACAAAATTTTCTATAGAAATAAAATTTTGACAAAATTTTCTAAGGAAATAAAATTTTGACAAAATTTTCTATAGAAATAAAAATTTTACAAAATTTTCTATAGACATAAAAATTTTACAAAATATTCTACACACAGGGTTAGTGCACTTGTGTACAACACTCAGAAGGAGACAAGTTCAGGGTCAGCCTCTCAGTCGATCTTGACATGTCCTTCTGTCCCTGCGTCGACTTGTCTGTGGACTCATTTTTGTGATCAAAGTCTAGGTCGCAAATTTAGTCTAATCGACTTCAAATTTGGCACAAGTATGTTTTTGGGGTCAGAATTGAACCCTATTGATTTTGGAGGAAATCGGTTCAGATTTAGATATAGCTCCCATAACTATAATTCGCCAGATTTGGACTTATATGGCCCCAGAAGCTAGAGTTTTACCCTAATTTGCTTAAGATTTTGCACAAGAAAAACAATTAGTGCCAAATTTTATTGAAATCGGTTCAGATTTAGATATAGCTCCCATATATATGTGTTTTCTGATTTCGACAAAAATGGTCACAATACCAACATTTTCCTTGTAAAATCGCCACTGCTTAGTCGAAAAGTTGTAAAAATGGCTCTAATTTCCTAAAATTCTAATAAAGGGTGATTCTTTTGAGGTTTGGATTTTCATGCATTAGTATTTGACAGATCACGTGGGATTTCAGACATGGTGTCAAAGAGAAAGATGCTCAGTATGCTTTGACATTTCATCATGAATAGACTTACTAACGAGCAACGCTTGCAAATCATTGAATTTTATTACCAAAATCAGTGGCAGAAAATCCGCTTTTTTATCGACAAATTTTGTTCAGCGATGAGGCTCATTTCTGGTTGAATGGCTACGTAAATAAGCAAAATTGCCGCATTTGGAGTGAAGAGCAACCAGAAGCCGTTCAAGAACTGCCCATGCATCCCGAAAAATGCACTGTTTGGTGTGGTTTGTACGCTGGTGGAATCATTGGACCGTATTTTTTCAAAGATGCTGTTGGACGCAACGTTACGGTGAATGGCGATCGCTATCGTTCGATGCTAACAAACTTTTTGTTGCCAAAAATGGAAGAACTGAACTTGGTTGACATGTGGTTTCAACAAGATGGCGCTACATGCCACACAGCTCGCGATTCTATGGCCATTTTGAGGGAAAACTTCGGAGAACAATTCATCTCAAGAAATGGACCGGTAAGTTTGCCACCAAGATCATGCGATTTGACGCCTTTAGACTATTTTTTGTGGGGCTACGTCAAGTCTAAAGTCTACAGAAATAAGCCAGCAACTATTCCAGCTTTGGAAGACAACATTTCCGAAGAAATTCGGGCTATTCCGGCCGAAATGCTCGAAAAAGTTGCCCAAAATTGGACTTTCCGAATGGACCACCTAAGACGCAGCCGCGGTCAACATTTAAATGAAATTATCTTCAAAAAGTAAATGTCATGGACCAATCTAACGTTTCAAATAAAGAACCGATGAGATTTTGCAAATTTTATGCGTTTTTTTTTTTTTTAAAAGTTATCAAGCTCTTAATAAATCACCCTTTACATATATATCGAGCTATAAATCATAAATAAACTTTTTCGAAGTTTCCTTAAAATTGCTTCAGATTTAAATGTTTCCCATATTTATACCCTGCGCCACACTGTGGAACAGGGTATTATAAGTTAGTGCATATGTTTGTAACACCCAGAAGGAGACGAGATAGACACATGGTGTCTTTGGCAATAATGCTCGGGGTGGTTCCCTGAGTCGACATAACCATGTCCGTCTGTCCGTCTGTCCGTCCGTCCGTCTGTTTGTGAACACATTTTTGTGATCAAAGTCTAGGTCGCAGTTTAAGTCCAATCGACTTCAAATTTGCACATGTTCCTGTTTTGGGTCAGAATAGAACCCTATTGATTTTGGAAGAAATCGGTTCAGATTTAGATATAGCTCCCATATATATGGATATGGATCCAGAAGCCAGAGTTTTATCCCGATTTTGCACGAGGAGTACAATTGGTAGTATAGTCGAGTGTGCAAAATTTGATTGAAATCGGTTCAGATTTAGATATAGCTCCCATATATATCTTTTGCCCGATATGGACTTATATGGCCCCAGAAGCCAGAGTTTGGGCCCAATTTGGTTGAAATTTTGCACATGGAGTACAATTGGTAGTATAGTCAAGTGTGCTAAATTTTATTGAAATCGGTTCAGATTTAAATATAGCTCCCATATATATCTTTCGCCCGATATTGACTAATATGGTCCTAGAAGCCAGAGTTTTGGCCCAATTTGGTTGAAATTTTGCACTATAAATACAATTAGTAGTGCAGTCATGTGTGCCAAATTTGGTTGAAATCGGTTCAGATTTAGATATAGCTCCCATATATAGCTTTCGCCCGATTTACACTCATATGACCACAGAGGCCAATTTTTTGCTCCGATTTAGTTGAAATTTTGCACAGGGAGTAGAATTAGCATTGTTGCTATGCGTGCCCAATTTGGTTGAAATCGGTTCAGATTTAGATATAGCTTCCATATATATGTTTTTCTGATTTCGAAAAAAATGGTCATAATACCAACATTTTCCTTGTAAAATCGCCACTGCTTAGTCGAAAAGTTGTAAAAATGACTCTAATTTTCCTAAATTTCGAATACATATATATTGAGCGATAAATCATAAATAAACTTTTGCGAAGTTTATTTAAAATTGCTTCAGATTTAAATGTTTCACATATTTTTTTAACAACATTGTGTTCCACCCTAGTGCATTAGCCAACTTAAATTTTGAGTCTATAGATTTTGTAGAAGTCTATCAAATTCTGTCCAGATCGAGTGATATTTAAATGTATATATTTGGGACAAACCTTTATATATAGCCCCCAACACATTTGACGGATGTGATATGGTATCGAAAATTTAGATCTACAAAGTGGTGCAGGGTATAATATAGCCGGCGCCGCCCGACTTTAGACTTTCCTTACTTGTTATACCCTAAACCACATAGTGGTCAGGGTATAATAAGTTTGATCGGCCAAAAAATGTGCCTACCAGAAATATTGATTTTAGACCCCATAAAGTATATACCGATCGACTCAGAATCACCTCCTGAGTCGATCTAGCGCTTGGTGTCCGTCCGTCCGTCTGTCCATGTATTTGTTGTTCACATGATTGCGGTCGCAATTATTAACCGATTTTGATGAAATTTGGTACAGCGTGTTTTTTGGGCACAAGGACGAACGCTATTGAATTTGGAAGAAATCGGATCAAATTTCGATATAGCTCCCATATATATGTATCGCCCGATTTCGACAAATTGGGTGACATTGCGCTTTTTTTTTCAAACGGATCGTCACCAAATTTGGCAAAAGGTAATATTTTCCATCGCCATTCAATTTCATTCAAATCGGTTCAGAATTAGATATAGCTCTCATATATATGTATCGCCCGATTTTCCTAAATTTGGCCACAAAACGTTTATTTATCAACCGATCTTACTCAAATTTGGGTAAATGTAGTCTTCTTGTTCAATATTGTTACTGGATTGTAACCAATATATTTGTGATTAAGAATAACAAATATATGAAGAAAAAATGAGACTACGGAGTTGTAGTTGTTTAAGTGAAATTGAAGAGACCAAATTTATAGGTCAAAATTTTATAGAAATATTTCGAAAATGAGACATTCGAAATATTCGTGAAATGGAGCAGACTTATAATTTGCCTTTTGAATGAAAGACGTGGAGATATGAGTTCGCAATTTATATATTCATTGAGTGTGTTTGTTGGTACATTAGAGACTTCGTACTTACATATTATGAGATCAATGGTGAGCTGGTGAAGGAAATCGACCTCTATGTTGGGCGTGATGATGAAAAAGAGAGCGAGTTAACTTCGTTAACGCACCAAGAAGACTCGGTCTCAGCCCATCATCCCCCCAACAACAGTGTAATTTGCTTCATTGCCACATTTAAGCAAAAATAATGGGATATTACATGGTTGAAATTCATACAACTTATTACTAAACATAGCTCAATATAATTCAGGAAAAATTCAAAATAATTAATTTAAAAAAAAAAATAGGAGAAACCGCTTTAAACACTTCTATAGCACTAACTATATGTGCAAAAAATCGTCGAAATCGGTTCAGATTTAGATATAGCTCCCATATAAATGTATAGCCCGATTTTTCCCAAATTTGGCCATAGAACCCTTATTTATTAACCGATCTTACTAAAAGTTGGCTAGATCCAGTCCTCTATAGTACTAACTATATGTGCAAAATTTCATCGAAATCGGTTCAGATGTAGATATAGATCCCATATATGTATCACCCGATTTTGAAAAATTCGACCTTAAAAACCCTATGTTTGACCATACAGGCCTCAATTCTTAACTGATCGTACTTAAATCTTGCTCAAGGTAACCTTTTGTGGTATTAATCAAACCCGCAAAATATTATGCAAATTGGTTCAGATTTAGATATAGCTTCCATATATATGCCACGCTCGATTTTCCCAAATTTGGCCATAATACTCTTATTTATTAACCAATGTTACTCAAATTTCAAATTTTGATGTACTAGCCGATCGTACTTATACGTACTTGTAGCTCTTACATAAGAATATTGCTCGATTTTTACAAATTTGTATTTATTACCCACACTAATTTAACGATTTTCACTTTTTTTAATAATGGGCTCAATATTAGTGGCATACTAACTCCGTAGGTGCAATATCAACACAGCCAGTGTTGCTAGAAGTAGGGGAAATTCCCTATATGTAGGGTTTTTCTAATATTTAGCGTGTTGTAGGGACGTAGGGCCACAATGTAGGACATTTTCACTCAACACAATTTGTAATAATTTTTACATTTTGGTGGCTCTAGAGGAGGAATTTAGAAGCCGGCAAGGCTTGATCTTTAACAATGCGTGGTCAATTTTATTCCTGTAGAAAATTTTGTCAACATTTTATTTCTATAGAACATTTGGTCAAAATTGTATTTCTATTGAATTTTTTTTCAAAATATTATTTCTATAAAAAATTTTCTCAAAATTTTATTTTTGTGGAATTTTTTCTCAAAATTTTATTTCTATGGAATTTATTGTCAAAATTTTATTTCTATAGAAAAATTTCTCACAAAAATTTGTTTATAGAAACTTTTTCCAAAATTTTATTTTTATAGAGATTTAACAAAAACGATTACTAATTTGGGTAGAATTCTACCAATTGTGGCAACCGTGGTGGTAATACAAATTTATATTCTATGTTATATACGTTGTATATTCATGTTTTAAGATAATAAAGTACTTAGAACCATTTTTTAAATTTAACGAAAAATATTGTAGGGAAAATTGTTTGGGAATGTATGGTAAAGTAAGGAACTTTGTTTGTCCTTGTAGGGTAAACCGAACATTTTCCCTGGCAACATTGGCTATGAGCTATAGTCAGATTGACACAAAGCACCCATAGACATGTACCCCTTAATTTGCTTATGATTACTAATTCTGTAATGGTGGTTTAGGGTATGATATAGTCGGCCCCGCCCGACTTTCTACTTTACTTACTTGTTTTAATTATGGACTCAATTTTAGTAGCATATAAATTCTGTACAGACATTTCTGTTCAGATTGTGATAAAACTTCCATATCCATGTACCGCTTAATGTTCTTAAATATGGAAATGCGGTTTGATACCCCAAACAAATAATATATACTAATTCAGTAGGGATGGTTTAGGGTATGATATAGTCGGCCCCGCCCGATTTAAACAACAGATTTTTTTATGTGTATATCTTTGACCATAATGCAATTTAAAATCCACATAAATGCTTATAGCTAATTATGATTATTATAACCCTTGTTAATATTTATAGGCAATTTGTAGTCCAGTGAAAAGACAATAATTTCCCCTTCACCACCAAACCCTTGGTAAAAAGACAAAACCGCATTCCGTTTCAATCCTTTTATGATGGTCATAAAAATTTTTGATTTTCTCATAAATTTAGGCTGATGGCTTAAGGTATTTACATGATACACAAATAATAAATAAAGGCAAATAAATTCAGCTTGTGAATGAGATATTGGAATGAGATTTAATTTAGCCACAGCCAATCTTATTGAAAATAAACAAAAATTTATCATCAATCAGTTACTCATACCGCTTGCCGAAACAGCCACAACTCCAAAAATTTCATGGAATGTTTTTTCGTAAATCATTCCATAGTATTCGTTTCGTTGATTTCAAGATTTAATGTATTCTGTTTGTTGTTAAATAAAATTTAATTTGATTTGATTTCATTGTTTTGAGTTCCGTTTCCGTACATCAACACCACCATAGCAAGCAAATACCAGTGCTTCCATCCACTCTCTCCCTCGCGCTCGCTTCTACTTCCTGAAGCCCTGTAATAAAATCAGAGTTATTTCCATATGTACGAATGGTAAAATTGCTCTACCATAAAGAATCTCTCAAAATAATTTGCTATGGTTTTGTATTTGACATTGAATTGATAGCAGTAATCAACAATATGATGATGAGGCAATTACCACCAACAGCCTCATCCAAACAGACTGCCTCAACATTATAAGCCTTGTCCAACAGCCAGTATCTGTCAGTCAGATGCCAGACCACCGGGGGGGGCAAAAAACCACCAACAAACAACACACGCACCAACCACCGATTGAACAAGGACCTCCCTCGAAAAGACAGAAACGGCTTTTCCGGAAGATGATATTCTTGGTTATGGTTATTTTTAAAAAGGCATTTCCTTAATAACATAACTTGGTGAAGTGACTTTGTTTAGACACCAGGGTTGCCATTTTGGTCCGATCGGATCAAAATTGGTCCTAAACAATATTATTTTTTAAATTTGGTCCTATGGTCGGGCCAAATGGAACATGGTTGATATTGATCCGTTTTCGTCAAATCGATAATTTTTTCAAAATTTTCTATAGAAATAAAATGTTGACAACATTTTCAATAGAAATAAAATTTTGTCAAAATTTTCTATAGAAATAAAATGTTGACAAAATTTTCTATAGAAATAAAATGTTGACAAAATTTTCTATAGAAATAAAATTTTGACAAAATTTTCTATAGAAATAAAATTTCGTCACAATATTTTATAAAAACTAACAAACAAAATTTTCTATAGAAATGAAATTTTGCCAAAATTTTTTATACACAGAAAAAAATGTCCGTAGTTAAACTAACGCTAAATTTAACTTATTTCTATTGGAAAAAAATTATTTGCTAGTAGTTAAACTTTATTATTTTTTTTTTCGAAATTTTCTACAGCTTAATGAAATCTTCCTTTTTTTTAAGTATGTCTCAAAAATTTTATGAACTAAACGTGGGTATAAAGTTCAATGACCGTACACATAAGTTGAATATGAACTAAAGCAAAGGAAGATTTTCCTACGATTCCCAAAAATAGTCAGAATGAACTATTGTATGGTTAAAATGGTGAAGATTTGGCGCCAATGATTTATTCTTTATTTTTAGTTCATTTTTTCTTCTATGAGAGGATGTAATTTCGTGAACTGCAGTTAAAAAGTACAACAGGGCATTACATTTTCCTGGTTTTAACAAGGCTTTGTGGAAGTCTCAAAATGTAAAGCAAAATTTAGTTCAATTTTCGTGCGAGGTAGTTCATTCTTCCTATAAAACAGTTCAATTTTTTTTCGGTGAAGCTACAAAAGTATGCAAAAATTTCGCATAGAAATAAAATTTATTAAAAATTTTATATAGAAATAACATTTTTTTATTTATTTAACTCATTTTACAACCAAGCCGAAATGGTCATATACGGTTACAGGGATACTCAAAATAAGGAATTACATTAAATTTACTTAAAAAAGAAATTATAAAATTTTGTCTAAATTTTCTATAGAAATAACATTTTGGCTAAATTTTTTATAGAAATCATTTCTATAGAAATAAAATTTGGACAAAATTTTTTACAGAAATAAAATTGTGTCAAAATTTTTTATAGAAATAAAATTTTGACATTTTCTATTGAAGTAAAATTGTAACAAAACTTTTTATAAAAAAAAAATTACAAAATCTTCTACAGAAATAAAATTTTGTCAAAATTTTCTAAAAGAAAATTTTCTCAAAACTTTCATATAAAATTTGGCAAAATTTTCTATAAAATTAAAATTTGGACAAAATTTTCTAATGAATTAATATTTTAACAAAATTTTCAAAAGAAAAAATTAATTTGAGAAAATTTTCTACTGAAATAAAATTTTGTCAACATTTTCTATAGAGTAAAAATTTGGTCAACATTTCCTATATAAATAAAATGTTGACAAAATTTTCTATGAAATAAAGTTTTGACAACATTTTCTATAAAAATAACATTTTGGCTTAATTTTCCATAGAAATAAAATGTTGGCTTAATTTTCTTTAGAAATAAAATTTTGGCTAAAATTTCTATAGAAATAAAATTTAAGCTAAATTTTATATAGAAATAAAATTTTGACAGAATTTCCTAAAGTGAAATTTTTACAAATTTTATATAAAGAAATAAAATTTTGCGATAACATTTTATGGAAATAAAAGTTTGACAACTTTTTCATAAAAATAAAATATTGACAAGATTTTTTATAGAAATAAAATGTTGGCTTAATTTTCTTTAGAAATAAAATTTTGGCTAAAATTTCTATAGAAATAAAATTTAAGCTAAATTTTCTATAGAAATAAAATTTTGACAGAATTTCCTAAAGTGAAATTTTGACAAATTTTATATAAAGAAATAAAATTTTGCGATAACATTATATGGAAATAAAAGTTTGACAACTGTTTCATAAAAATAAAATATTGACAAAATTTTCTATAGCAATAACATTTTTGCAAAATTTTCTATAGAAATAAAATGTTGGCAAAATTTTCTATAGAAATAAAATTTTAGCTAAATTTTCTATAGAAATAAAATTTTGACAGAATTTCCGAAAGTGAAATTTTGACAAATTTTATATAAAGAAATAAAATTTTGCGATAACATTTTATGGAAATAAAAGTTTGACAACTTATTCATAAAAATAAAATATTGACAAAATTTTCTATAGAAATAACATTTTTGCAAAATTTTCTATAGAAATACAATTTTTGCTAAATTTTCTATAGAAATAAAAATTTAGCTAAGTTTTCTATAGAAATAAAATTTTGACAGAATTTCCTAAAGTGAAATTTTGACAAATTTTATATAAAGAAATAAAAGTTTGCGATAAC
Source organism: Haematobia irritans (assembly GCF_050003625.1). Lineage (NCBI taxonomy): Eukaryota > Metazoa > Arthropoda > Insecta > Diptera > Muscidae > Haematobia > Haematobia irritans. Next base: position 27,378,528 of record NC_134400.1, read on the forward strand.
ATTTTATGGAAATAAAAGTTTGACAACTGTTTCATAAAAATAAAATATTGACAAAATTTTCTATAGCAATAACATTTTTGCAAAATTTTCTATAGAAATAAAATGTTGGCAAAATTTTCTATAGAAATAAAATTTTAGCTAAATTTTCTGTAGAAATAAAATTTTGACAGAATTTCCGAAAGTGAAATTTTGACAAATTTTATATAAAGAAATAAAATTTTGCGATAACATTTTATGGAAATAAAAGTTTGACAACTTATTCATAAAAATAAAATATTGACAAAATTTTCTATAGAAAGAACGTTTTTGCAAAATTTTCTATAGAAATAAAATTTTGGCTAAATTTTCTATAGAAATAAAATTTTGACAGAATTTCCGAAAGTGAAATTTTGGCAAATTTTATATAAAGAAATAAAATTTTGCGATAAGATTTTATGGAAATAAAAGTTTGACAACTTTTTCATAAAAATAAAATATTGACAAAATTTTCTATAGAAATAAAATTTTGGCTAAATTTTCTATAGAAATAAAATTTTGGCTAAATTTTCTATAGAAATAAAATTTTAGCTAAATTTTTCATAGAAATGAAATTTTGACAGGATTTACTAAAGAAATGACATTTTGACCAAATTTTGACAAAACTTTTCTATAGAAGTTAAATTTTGACAACATTGTTTTAGAAATTAAATTTTGACAACATTGTTTTTGAAATTAAATTTTGACAACATTTTCTTTAGAAATAAAATTTGGACAACATTTTTTAATGAACTACAGAAAAACAAATTGGCAAAATTTTCTACAGAAATAAAATTTTGTAAACATTTTCCATAGAAATGAAATTTTGACAAAATTTTCTATAGAAATAAAATTTGGGCAAAATTTTCTACAGATAATTTTGTCGAAATTTTCTATTGAAGTAGAATTGTGATACAATTATCAATAAAAAATTTATAAAATCTTCTATAGAAACAAAATTTTGTCAACATTTTCTATAGAAATAAAATTTTGTCAAAGTTTTCTATAGAAATAAAATTTTGTCAAAATTTTCTATAGAAATAAAATTTTTACAGAATTTCCTAAAGAAATGAAATTTTGACAAAATTTTCTATAGAAATAAAATCTTGTCAAAATTTTCTATAGAGATAAAATTTTTGAAAAATTTTTGTATAAAAATGAAATTTTGACAACAATTTCTATGAAATAAAATTTTGTCAAAAATTTCTATACAAATAAAATGTTGACAAAATTTTCTATAAAATAAAGATTTGACAATAGTTTCTATAGAAATAAATAGAAACAAAAAATTGGAGACAATTGGAAAAATTTTAACTTTTAAATTATGTTAATTTAATTTGAAAAAATGGTCCGCTGGTACGAATTTTGGAAAAATTTTGATCGAAAATAAAAATTCATTGTGGCAACGCTTTTAGACACTGATTTCCCTTTACTTCCCTTACCCTAGATTACTTCCAGACTTGTCAAGGATGGTAGATGGAGAATGAATGAATGAATCTGTGGGACAAGTGTATCTACGGATATTTGCTTCTTGTTGAAACTTTTGCAAATATCTTTAATTTGTGATTTTTTTTTGTTCTTTCATGGTGGCTATGCTACATCATCTTGGGTGGATGATGCCAGCAACCATCCATCTATCCACCGAATTTGATGGGTTGTCATACTCCCGCTTATGCTGTTGATTTAATTATCCAAAGTTCCATCCAAAATAAATTCTTCGGAGTATTAGCGACTGAAAATTATTATGATGGATTTCAAAGTTTAAATGATGAAATTAATTGGCACTTTAGACTTAATGAAATAACCATTTATATGATTGTATTGTAGCAGTAAATCAAATGGCCTTAGATGAGACAAAGGAAGGCTCCGTTCGTTAAATAATCGGGAATCACAGTTTTAGGTTATAGAAACATTTATTATGAATTCCAAACATACGGCCTAAAAGCCCTTATTAAATCGATTAGATTAAATGGTGGCATTATTAATATGGCAAACAGAAAGGAAAATAAGCCAAAAAGAACATATACAAATAATTGAAGAAATCCCAAAGGGGGCGGCCCCAACGTTATTGTAACCGTCACCATTGTGTAGACTACAATTTTTATTACTACAGCGAAGCTTCTCAAACTTGGACACTCTAAAAACAGTTGTCTGGGGACATTTGCTATATTAAAACATTAAAATTAACCTCTCGTAACTGGAAACCTCCCAAACGTGTACAGAATTTAGGCGACCGTGGGTGTATACCATTCAGTATATATAAATTTATATTCCCCTATACAGTGAGACCTATGAAAGGTGGACACTCACAGTCGCATACTTTTTGTCCACATATGGGAGGTGTCCACTTATGAGAGGTTAATTTTAATGTGTTAATATAGCAAACATCCTTCGGAAACTGTCCAAATAAACCTATGCTCAGATTTTATTTTCGCTTAGAAAAGCAAATGTTGTCGAATCCGTTTGAAATTTATTATAACCTCCACGATAGGATGGGGTATATTAACTTTGTCATTCCGTTTGTAACACATTGAAATATTGTTCTAAGACCCCATAAAGTATATATATTCTGAGTCGTGGTGAAATTCTGAGTCGTTCTAAGTATGTCCGTCCGTCTGTTGAAATCACGCTAACCTCCGAACTACACAAGCTATCGACTTGAAACTTGGCATAAGTAGTTGTTGTTGATGTAGGTGAGATAGTATTACAAATGGACCATATTAGACCACTTTTACGTATAGCCCCCATATAATCCGACCCCCAGATTTGCCTTGCGGAGCCTCTTAGAGACGCAAATTTTATCCGATCCGGTTGAAATTTGATACGTGGTGTTAGTATATGGTTTTTAACAGCCACGCAAAAATTGGTCCATATCGGTCCATAATTATATATAGCCCCCATATAAAACGATCCCCAGATTTAAACTCCAGAGCCTCTTGAAAGAGCAAATTTCATCTGATCCGGTTGAAATTTGATACGTGGTGTAAGCATATGGTCTAATAACCATGCAAAAATTAGTCCATATCGGTCCATAACTTTATATAGCCCCCATATAAATCGATCCCCAGATTTGACCTAAGGAACCTCTTGGAAGAGCAAAATTCATCCGATGTGGTTGAAATTTGGTACATTTCGCTGGTATATGGCCGCTAACAACCATGAAAAAATTGGTCCATATTGGTCTATAGTTATATATGGCCGATCCCAATCACACAAAAATTCGTCCATATCGCCAAAAATAATCTACCAAAATTTTATTTCTGTAGAAATTTTTGTTAACATTTTATTTCTATAGAAAATTTTGTCAAAATTTTATTTCTATAGAAACTTTTGTCAAAATTTTATTTCTATAGAAAACTTTGTCAAAGTTTTATTTCTATAGATAATTTTATCAAAATTTTATCAAAATTTTATTTCTATAGAAAATTTTGTCCACATTTTATTTCTATAGAAAACTTTGTCAAAATTGTATTTTTATAGAAAATTTTATCAATTTTTTTTTTTTTTTTGTAGAAAAATTTGTCAAAATTCTATTTCTATAGAAAATTTTGTCACAATTATATTTCTATAGAAACTTTTGTCATAATTTTATTTCTATAGATTTTTTTTCAAAATTTTATTTCTATAGAAAATTTTGTCAAAATTTTTTTTCTATTGATTTTTTTTCAAAATTTTATTTCTATAGAAATTTTTGTCAAAATTTTATTTATATAGAACATTTTGTCAAAATTTTATTTCTATAGAAAATTTTGTCAAAAAATTTATTTCTATAGAAAATTTTGTCAAAATTTTATTTTTGTAGAAAATTTTTTTCAAAATTTTATTTCAATAGAAAATTTTGTCAAAATTTTATTTTTGTAGAAAATTTTTTTCAAAATTTTATTTCAATAGAAAATTTTGTCAAAATTTTATTTCTACAGAAAATTTTGTCAAAATTTTATTTCTATAGAAAATTTTGTCAAAATTTTTTTCCTATAGAAAACATTGTCTAAATTTTATTCCTATGGAAAATGTGTCAAAATTTTATTTCTATAGAAAATTTTGTCAAAATTTTATTTCTATAGAAAACATTGTCTAAATTTTATTCCTATGGAAAATGTGTCAAAATTTTATTTCTATAGAAACTTTTGTCATAATTTTATTTCTATAGAAAATTTTGTCAAAATTTTATATTTGTAGAAAATTTTTTCAAAATTTTATTTCTGTAGAAAAATTTTTCAAAATGTTATTTCTATAGAAAATTTTGTCAAAATGTTATTTCTATAGAATATTTTGTCAAAATTTTATTTCTATATTTCTTTGTTAAAATTTTGTCAAAATTTTATTTCTATAGAAAATTTTGTTAAAATTTTGTCAAAATTTTATTTCTATAGAAAATTTTGTCAAAATTTTATTTTTGTAGCAAAAATTGTCAAAATTTTATTTCTATAGAAAATTTTGTCAAAATTTTATTTCTATAGAAAATTTTGTCAAAATTTTATTTCTATAGGAAATTTTGTCAAAATTTTATTTCTATAGAAATTTTTGTCAAAATTTTATTTCTATAGAAAATTTTGTCAAAATTTTATTTCTATAGAAAATTTTGTCAAAATTTTATTTCTATAGAAAATAGATTTTTTTTTTTTTTTATTCACAATTTATTACAACTGAGTCTTACTCATCTAGTAATTTTTTGCTAGCATAACGTAATAATCTTATACTAGAAATTTTTAAACTAGTAGATATATTTGAAGAGTACAGTACAATTACTATGCTCAAATTTTGGGTTTTATTATATATTTGCAATAACTAAATCCATGGGAACAGTTCTTTGCAGTCTTCTGTTTGTTTGAAAATTTCGGACTATATTATTTAAGTCCAAGTTGTCATGCAATACCAATTTTTCCACATGTTTCAGCGCGTTGTGAGTTATTTCTTCCTTGATGGTTCTGATCCCCAGGTCACGGTGGAGGTCCTGGTTGCGTATGTACCAAGGTGCGTGAGTAATGGTACGAAGTATTTGATTTTGGGTTTTTTGAATTTTTTCCAGTTCTTCTTTAGCTGCACAGCCCCACAGCTGAATTCCGTAGGTCCATATTGGTTTAACTATCTGGTTGTATAATAACATTTTATTTTGAATAGATATTCTGTGGTCCACTAACATCCAATAAATATCGGAGAATTTTATTTTAATTTCCTTATTCTTTTTCTTTACATGTTCTTTCCATTTTAATTTGGCGTCAAGGGTCATACCCAGATATTTTGCTGTGTTTGCATAAGGTACTATTGTGCCATTCAAATACAGTGGCGTATGATGAATTTTTTTGTTTGTAAATACCATATGTACTGATTTATTTTCATTTAAGTGCATTCTCCACTTGTTTATCCAAAGTAGGATGCTTGATAAAATACCTTGTAACTTAGTTGTGGCTTCTACTTCGCTATTTGCTGTGGTAAGGACGGCTGTATCATCGGCAAAGGTTGCAATTACTGTATCGTGGTCATTTGGTATATCTCTTGTATATAATAGATATAATATTGGTCCAAGTACACTCCCTTGGGGTACACCAGCTTTTATAGGATAAAGTTTTGAGTATTTTCCTTCTATCTTTACTCTGAAGAATCTGTCTCGTAGGTATGATTTCAGAATTTCATAAAATTCTTTTGGGAGATCTTTTTGTAGTTAAACCAAGAGCCCTTGATGCCAAACTTTATCAAACGCTTGTCCTACATCCAGGAACACAGCGGAGCAAATTGATTTATTTTCTAATGCTCTTTCTGGTTGTTTCTGAATCCAAATTGATGATCTGGGATCAATAGTCTACTACTTAGTATGGGTCGTAGTCTTTTTAGTAGAAGTTTTTCAAATATTTTTGACATAACTGGAAGCAGGGATATCGGCCGATAAGAAGTTAATTCATTTTCAGGTTTACCAGGTTTGTGGATAACAATGATCTCGGCTACTTTCCATTCAAGCGGAACGTGCCTAAGTCGAAAACATGCATTTATTATAAAGAGCATTTTTTTAAGGCTACATGTGGCAGTTTTTTAAAGATTTTTCCGGTAAGCAAGTCGTACCCTGGAGCTTTTTTGGCACTTATAAAATGTTGTCAAAATGTTATTTCTATAGAAAATTTTGTCAAAATTTTATTTCTATAGAAAATTTGTGAAGTACCCCTTAATTTGAAAGAAATATTTTACAAACTAACATAGTTGGCTATCCAAACTACTTTTTTGGGCAGCTTTGTTGTTTTTTTTAGATTTTTTTTTTGTTATTTTTTATTTTTGCTTGGAAAACATTTTAAAGACAATGTTTTAAAATGGAAAACATTTTAAAGACAAAACAAAATATAACACCAAGTTTATTCGCAGTACCACCAGCTTTTACAAATTACAATAATTATCATAAGCTTGACAAATCATGGTCTCATTTAAATTCGTATAAAAAGCGCCAGATATATTTCAGTATTACATTGTGTTGTCTGCAATTAAAATTCTCGCATTTGATGATTAAAAATTTTTTAGAATTCTTAGAAGTTCAAGGGGAGAAAATATTTGCGAGTGTACAAAAAGCCTCAATTGTTTACAAAATTAATTTTATTCGGCGCAAATGTTGTCATTTCATTGAATTTTTAATCATTCTGTTTGTTGTTGTTCTGATTTTTCTTCTTTCTTTTGGGTTTTTTTCTAGAGAAAACGAATTGTCGCAAATTCTAACAAACATCTTCTCAGAGAAAATCTCAAAATTGTTAAGCCGAAGTAGGCATGACGGTAGGCTGGCCCAATGAATGAAGGACGAAATATTAGCGTAGCATTTCAAATATTCAAAGGCACTCAACGTGCCCATAATTTAATTCGAAAATACAATTTCTGCATAAATTTTCTAGGACAGAAGGACGCAATACGCGTTAATTTGTCACCATCATCAGTGTTTGCCCAGCTATTGGGTGGTTTGGCTGTGGTATTGGCTTGTATTGGGGGGAGCTTTTCTTGGGCTGTGTGGCTTAGATTGCTTTTGGAAAGGTTGTTTCCTCATCGTCATGGTCTCTTATTAACATTCTGCAAATACTTCTTCAAATTCTCAACCACAAAAGGCCTTTTGTGGAATTATTTATTCCTTTTCATTAGTTGGCACCGCCATTCGCATGTCTTCGCCTCCTGTTTACTTATGACCATTTCATTCCTTAAATTAATTGTTGTTGGAGGACTTCAATTAAATTGTAGCCCTCCCGTTTGAAATTGGTGTCCACTGGTCTTAATACACTATGAAAAAGGCTTGGACGGGTCTCAAAGAAGTTTACTTGGTTCCAAAGATTTTGACCTTCCCTTAAGGATTTTGGTATTATTTCCGAGACAAAGATGGAAAAATAAAATAAATAAAATTTCGACAACATTTTCTATAGAAAAATATTTAACAAAATTTTCTATAGAAATAAAATTTTGACAAAATTTTCAAAAGAAATAAAATTTTCACAAAATTTTCTATAGAAATTAAAATTTTGACAAAATTTTCTAGAAAATAAAATGTTCTAAAAATTTTCTATTGAAATAAAATTTTGACATAAGTTTTTATAGAAATAAAAATTTTACATGATTAAATAAATTTTTGACAAAATTTTCTATAAAAATAAAATTTTGACAAAAGTTTTTATAGAAATAAAATTTTGACAAAATTTTCAACAAAAATAAAATTTTGACAAAAGTTTTTATAGAAATAAAATTTTGACATGATTAAAAAAATTTTTGACAAAATTGTCGACAAAAACAAAAGTTTTTATAGAAATAAAATTTTGACAAAATTTTCTATAAAAATAAAATTTTGACAAAAGTTTTTATAGAAATAAAATTTTGACATGCTTAAATAAAATGAGCAAAATTTTCAAAAGTTTTATAGAAATAAAATTTTGAAATGATTAAAAAAATGTTGACAAAAATTTCTATAAAAATAAAATATTGACAAAAGTTTTTATAGAAATGAAATTTTGACATGCTTAAATAAAATTTTGACAAATTTTTCTATAGAAATAAAATTTTGACAAAAGTTTTTATAGCAATAAAATTTTGACTTAATAAAATAAAATTTTGACAAAGTTTTCTATAAAAATAAAATTTTGACAAAATTTTTATAGAAATAAAATTTTGACATGATTAAATAAAATTTTGACAAATTTTTTTTATAGAAATAAAATCTTGACAAAATTTTTTTATAGAAATGAAATTTTGACATGCTTAAATAAAATTTTTACAAATTTTTCTATAGAAATAAAATATTGATAAAAGTTTTTATAGAAATAAAATTTTGACAAAATTTTCTATAAAAATAAAATTTTGACAAAATTTTTATAGAAATAAAATTTTGACATGATTAAATAAAATTTTGACAATAAAATCTTGACAAAATTTTTTATAGAAATAAAATTTCGACAACATTTTGTATAGAAAAAAAAATTTAACAAATATTTCTATAGAAATAAAATCTTGACAAAAAATTCAAAAGAAATAAATTTTTGACAAAGTTTTTATAGAAATAAAAATTTAACATGCTTAAATAAAATTTTGACAAATTTTTCTATAGAAATAAAATTTTGACAAAAGTTTTTATAGAAATAAAATTTTGAAATGCTTAAATAAAATTTTGACAAAATTTTCTATAGAAATAAAACTCTGACAAAAGTTTTAATAGAAATAAAATGTTGACATGATTAAATGAAATTTTGACAAAAGTTTTTTTATAGAAATAAAATTTTGACAAAATTTTCTACAGAAATAAAATTTTGACAAAATTTTCTACAGACAAAATTTTCTGCAGAAAAAAAAATTGACAAAATTGATAGAAATAAAATTTTGACAAAATTTTTTATAGACATAAATTTTTGACAACACTTTTTATAGAAATAAACCTATGATTAAATAAAATTTTGATAAAATTTCTATAGAAATAAAATTTTGACAAAAGTTTTTATAGAAATAAACTTTTGACATGATTAAGTAAAATTTTGACAAAATTTTTTATAGAAATAAAACTTTTACAAAATTTTCTACAGAAATAAAATTTTGACAAAAGTTTTTATATAGAAATAAAATTTTGACATGCTTAACTAAAATTTTGACAAAATTTTTTATAGAAATAAAATTTTGACAAAATTTTCTATATAAATAAAATTTTGACAAAAGTTTTTATAGAAAAAAAATTTCTATAGAAATAAAATTTTGACAAAATTTTCTACAGACAAAATTTTCTGTAGAAAAAAAATTGACAAAATTGATAGAAATAAAATTTTGACAAAATTTTCTATAGAAATAAAATGTTGACAAAATGTTCTATAGAAATAAAATTTTGACAAAATTTTCTATAGAAATAAAATATTGACAAAATGTTCTACAGAAATAAAATTTTGACAAAATTTTCTATATAAATAAAATTTTGACAAAATTTTCTATAGAAATAAAATTTTGACAAAATTTTCTATAGAAATAAAATATTGACAAAACGTTCTACAGAAATAAAATTTTGACAAAATTTTCTATAGAAATAAAATTTTGACAAAATTTTCTATAGAAATAAAATTTTGACAAAATTTTCTATAGAAATAAAATTTTGACAAATTTTTCTATAGAAATACAATTTTGAAAAAAAAAATTTTCTATAGAAATAAAATTATAACAAAAGTTTCTATAGAAATAACATTTTTACAATTTTTGCTACAAAAATAAAATTTTGACAAAATTTTTATAGAAATAAAATTTTGACATGATTAAATAAAATTTTGACAATTTTTTTTATAGAAATAAAATCTTGACAAAATTTTTTATAGAAATAAAATTTCGACAACATTTTGTATAGAAAAAAAAATTAACAAATATTTCTATAGAAATAAAATCTTGACAAAAAATTCAAAAGAAATAAATTTTTGACAAAGTTTTTATAGAAATAAAAATTTAACATGCTTAAATAAAATTTTGACACATTTTTCTATAGAAATAAAATTTTGACAAAAGTTTTTATAGAAATAAAATTTTGAAATGCTTAAATAAAATTTTGACAAAATTTTCTATAGAAATAAAACTCTGACAAAAGTTTTAATAGAAATAAAATGTTGACATGATTAAATGAAATTTTGACAAAAGTTTTTTTATAGAAATAAAATTTTGACAAAATTTTCTACAGAAATAAAATTTTGACAAAATTTTCTACAGACAAAATTTTCTGCAGAAAAAAAAATTGACAAAATTGATAGAAATAAAATTTTGACAAAATTTTTTATAGACATAAATTTTTGACAACACTTTTTATAGAAATAAACCTTTGGTATGATTAAATAAAATTTTGATAAAATTTCTATAGAAATAAAATTTTGACAAAAGTTTTTATAGAAATAAACTTTTGACATGATTAAGTAAAATTTTGACAAAATTTTTTATAGAAATAAAACTTTTACTAAATTTTCTACAGAAATAAAATTTTGACAAAAGTTTTTATAGAAATAAAATTTTGACATGCTTAACTAAAATTTTGACAAAATTTTTTATAGAAATAAAATTTTGACAAAATTTTCTATATAAATAAAATTTTGACAAAAGTTTTTATAGAAAAAAAATTTCTATAGAAATAAAATTTTGACAAAATTTTCTACAGACAAAATTTTCTGTAGAAAAAAAATTGACAAAATTGATAGAAATAAAATTTTGACAAAATTTTCTATAGAAATAAAATGTTGACAAAATGTTCTATAGAAATAAAATTTTGACAAAATTTTCTATAGAAATAAAATATTGACAAAATGTTCTACAGAAATAAAATTTTGACAAAATTTTCTATATAAATAAAATTTTGACAAAATTTTCTATAGAAATAAAATTTTGACAAAATTTTCTATAGAAATAAAATATTGACAAAACGTTCTACAGAAATAAAATTTTGACAAAATTTTCTATAGAAATAAAATTTTGACAAAATTTTCTATAGAAATAAAATTTTGACAAAATTTTCTATAGAAATAAAATTTTGACAAAACTTTCTATAGAAATAAAATTTTATCAAAATTTTCTATAGAAATAAAATTTTGAGAAAATTTTCTATAGAAATAAAATTTTGACCAAATTTTCTATAGAAACAAAATTTTGACAAAATTTTCTATAGAAATAAAATTTTGAGAAAATTTCCAATAGGAATAAAAAATTGACAAAATTTTCTATAGAAATACAATTTTGAAAAATTTGATTTTGGCAGGCCATCAGGCAAGAGATAGTAAGTCTTTCTTTCAGTAGGTATGTGTGAGCGCAGTAGAAGTTCGATTTTTTTTAATTTTGGTTTCTTCCTTCTTTTCAGGCTTCAAATCTCACTAATTTTAATACATTTTGATCTTCAGCCTGGTATGATATTTATTTTTTTGGTTGCTTTGTAATTTTGGAAAGATGTCAAGAAACCATACCATCCGGCGAGCCATGGCCGCGCGTACGCCAACATGCCAGCAACGACATCTGGACAAAGAGAAATAATTTTATAATTTTTACACAGACACATCACTAAATTTTCTATAGGAATAAAATAATTTTCTAAACAAATAAAATGTTGACAAAATTTTCTACATAAATAAAATTTTGAGAAATTTTTCTATGGAAATAAAATTTAGACAAATATTTCTGAAAAAAATTAGCAAAATCAACAGAATTAAAATTTTGTGAAAATTTTCTATAGAAATAAAATTTTGGAAAAATTTTCTATAGAAATAAAATTTTGAGAAAATTTTCTATAGGCATAAAATTTTGAGAAAATTTTCTATAGAAACAAAATTTTGAGAAACTTTTCTATAAAAATACAACTTTGAAAAAATTTTCTGCCGAAAAAACAATTGACAAAATTAATAAAAATAAAATTTTCACAAAATTTTCCATAGAAATAAAATGTTCACAAAATTTTCCATAGAAATAAAATGTTCACAAAATTTTCCATAGAAATAAAATGTTCACAAAATTTTATATAGAAATAAAATTTTTGACAAAATTGTTTATAGAAATAATATTTTGACAAAATTTTGTATAAAATTGAATTTTGACAAAATTTTCTATAGAAATAAAATTTTGACAAAAATTTTCTATAGACTTTAGACTATCGACTTTAGATTTTCTTTACTTGTTTCAGTGTATTAGCATATTTATTTATTCATTATTTATTACAATTCTAGAAACTATAATAAACATTAAAGCACTAGCTACAAAGGCTATCGGCTTGTGTTTCAGTGTAGAATTGACAAATCTCTTGATTTTCTGCCGAAAAAACAATTGACACAATTTTCTATAGAAATAAATTTTTCACAAAATTTTCTATAGAAATAAAATTTTTACAAAATTTTCCATAGAAATAAAATTTTCACAAAATTTTATATAGAAATAAAATTTTTTATAGAAATAAATTTTTGACAAAATTTTATATAAAATTAAATTATGACAAAATTTTCTATAGACTTTAGACTATCGACTTTAAATTTTCTTTACTTGTTTCAGTGTATTAACATATTTATTTATTCATTATTTATTACAATTCTAAAAACTATAATAAACATTAAAGCACTAGCTACAAAGGCTATCGGCTTGTGTTTCAGTGTAGAATTGACAAATCTCTTGAATTATTTTTCTCAATGTATTTTGTTTGAAGACGGAGTCGGTGACCATCGTTTTTGTTTATTTTAAAAGCAAATGGATGATTCTTTGGTTTCTTTTTTATTATTATTTTAAATGCATAATTTAATTTGTATGTCTTTGTTCATTCTGGGATTTATTTTTTTTATTGAAATGAGGGGGCGGTGGTTTATGGTCTGGTCAGGATAATCCATCGTAAAGTAGATTCAGTTGTTGTTTCTTTATTTCGTTTTTTGGTTTTGTTACTATTTCCTTTATCCTGATTTTTATATTGGATAAAGATTCGTGTGTGTGTGTATCGAGCAATTTCTTGGAGGTGTTGCAGGCTTTCAACTTGGATTTGAAATATTTATGTTAATTCCTCAACCATTGAGTATAGTCAGAAAGCCGGACATGCAGAATAATAATGCTATAGGATTTTCATAAATAAATGCAAAATAAAATCTATTGACTTATTGAAGCGATTCTACTGGTAGTATAGAAAAGAGAAGAGTTGTAACTTGTGGCAAGAGAATAAATATTTTATTCAAAAATTGACATAAAATACGTGGCAATATGCGAAGGACCTTATTTGTGTTAATAATGTCCATAAATTGTGATTTGACTCACTTGACTTCTTTTGGGCGAGTGTTTGTTTCGATCGTATGACATTTGAAATATTAATACCCTAGGTTAGGTTAGGTTAGGTGGCAGCCCTATGTATCAGGCTCACTTAGACTATTCAGTCCATTGTGATACCACATTGGTGAACTTCTCTCTTTTCACTGAGTGCTGCCCGATTCCATGTTAAGCTCAATGACAAGGGACCTCCTTTTTATAGCAGAGTCCGAACGGCGTTTCACATTGCAGTGAAACCACTTAGAGAAGCTTTGAAACCCTTAGAAATGTCACCAGCATTACTGAGGTGGGATAATCCACCGCTGAAAAACTTTTTTGGGGTTCGGTCGAAGCAGGAATCGAACCCACGAACTTGTGTATGCAAGGCGGGCATGCTAACCATTGCACCACGGTGGCTCCCTAAACCACATAGTGGCCAGGGTATAATATTTTAGACCCCATAACATATATATCGATCGACTCAGAATCATCTCCTGAGTCGATCTAGCGCTTGGTGTCCGTCCGTCTGTCCATGTATTTATCGTTCACAGGATTCCGGTCGCAATTATCAATCGATTTTGATGAACTTTGGTAAGGGTTTTTTTTTTGGGCACAAGGACGAACGCTATTAAATTTGGAAGAAATCAGATGAAATTTAGATATAGCCTCATATATATGTATCGCCCGATTTCGACAAAGTGGGTCGCGTTGAGCTTGTTTTACTAATCGATCGTCGTCAAATTTGACACAAAGTAATCTTTTTCATCACCCTTCAAGTCTGCAAAATTTTATCGAAATCGGTACAGATGTAGATATAGCTCTCATATATATGTATCGCCCGATATTCCAAAATTTGGCTATAAAACACTTATTTATTAAACCATCATACACAAACTTGGCTTATCCTAATCTACTATAGCACTAACAATATGTGCAAAAGATAATGAAAATCGTTTCACATTCAGATATAGCTCCCATATATATGCACTGCCCGATTTTCTAAAATTTGGTCATAATAGCCATACCTATTAACCGATTGACACAAAGTAACCTTCTGTGATACCCAATTAAAAATATTATCCAAATCCGTTCAGATTTAGATATTGTTCCGAACGAAACAAGCTATCGACTTGAAACTTGGCACAAATAGTTGTTATTGATGGCCCATTTGATAAAAGTGGCCCAAAATTTCTACCAAAATTTGATTTCTTTAGAAAATTTTGTAAAAATTTTATTACTATAGAAAATTTTATCAAAATAGAAAATTTTGTCAAAATTTTATTACTATAGAAAAATTTGCCATAATTTTATTTCTAAAGAAAATTTTGTCAAAATTTTATTTCTATAAAAAATTTTGTCAAAATTTTATTACTATAGAAGATTTCGTCAAAATGTTATTACTATAGAAAATTTTGTCAAAATTTTATCTCTATAAAAAAATTTTGTCAAAATGCTATTACTATACAAAATTTTGTCAAAATATTATTACTATAGAAACTTTTGTCAAAATTTTACTACTATAGAAAATTTTGTCAAAATGTCCTTACTATAGAAAATTTTGTCGAAATTTTATTTCTATAGAAAATTTTGTCAAAATTTTATTTGTATGGAAAATTTTGTCAAAATTTTATCTCTATAACAAAATTTTGTAAAAAATTTATTACTATACAAAATTTTGTCAAAATGTTATTAATATGGAAACTTTTGTAAAAATGTTATTACTATAGAAATTTTTGTCAAAATTTTATACCTATAGAAAATTTAAACAAAATGTTATTTCTATAGAAAATTTTGGCATAATTTTATTTCTATAGGAAATTTTGTCAAAATTTTATTTCAATAAAAAATTTTGTCAAATAGAAAATTTTGTCACAATTTTATCTCTATAAAAAAATTTTGTCAAAATTTTATTACTATACAAAATTTTGTCAAAATGTTATTACTATAGAAAATTTTGTTAAAATTTTATTACTATGGAAAAATTTGTCAAAATTATATGACTATAGAAAATTGTGTCAACATTTTATTTCTATAGAAAATTTTGTCAAAATTGTATTACTATAGAAAATTTTGTCAACATTTTATTTCTATATAAAATTTGGCATCATTTTATTTCTATATAAAATTTTGTCAAAATTTTATTCCTATAGAAAATTTAAACAAACTGCTATTTCAATAGAAAATTTTGTCATAATTTTATTTCTATAGAAAATTTTGTCAAAATGTTATTTCTATAGAAAATTTTGTCAAAATTTTATTACTATAAAAAATTTTGTCAAAATTTTATTACTATAAAAAATTTTGTTATTACTATAGAAAATTTTGTCAAAATTTTATATCTATAAAAAAATTTTGTCAAAATTTTATTACTATACAAAATTTTGTCAAAATTTTATTACTATAGAAAATTTTGTCAAAATTTTATTTCTATAAAAAATTTAAACAAAATTTTATTTCTAGAGAAATTTTTGGCATAATTTTAATTCTATAGAAAATATTGTCAAAATTTTATTAATATAGAAAATTTAAAAAAAAATTATATCTATAGAAAATTAAACCAAATTTTATATCTATATAAAATTATGTCAAAATTTTATTTCTATAGAAAATTGTGTCAAAATTTTATTTCTATAGAAAATTTTGTCAAAATTTTATTTCTATAGAAAATTTTGTCAAAATTTTATTTCTATATAAAATTTTGTCAAAATTTCATTTCTATAGAAAATTTTGTCAAACTGAATTATTTTCGTATGAAATCTGCATTTTGCGTTTAATATATACCCCATATGGACAAACTTACAAATTAGAAGACGGTGTAAAGATGTTTTATGATACCTTTGCCATCGGCAAGTAGATGTTGTATATACTTGTTATACCCTCCACCATAGGATGGGGGTATATTAACTTTGTCATTCCGTTTGTAACACATCGAAATTGGGCTTGCAGACGCTCTAAGAGAAGCAACTTTCATCCGATCCGGCTGAAATTTGGTACCTGGTGTTAGTATATGGTCTTTAACAACCATGCATCGGTCCATAATTATATATAGCCCCCATATAAACCGATCCCCCGATTTATCTTTCGGAGCCTTTAAAAGATAAAAATTTCTTCCGATCCGGATGAAATGTGGTACATGGTGTTAGTGTATGTTATCTAACAACTATGCAAAAATTGGTTCACATCGGTCAATAATTATACATAGCCCCCATATAAACCGATTCCCCGATTTGGCTTTCGGAGCCTCTAAGAGAAGCAAATTTCATCCGATCCGGCTGAAATTTGGTACATGGTGTTAGTATATGGTCTCTAATGACCATGCAAAAAGTGGTTCACATCGGTCCATAATTATATATAGCCCCCATATAAACCGTTCACCAGATTTGACCTCCGGAGCCTCTTGGAAGACCAAAATTCATCCGATTCGGTTGAAATTTGGTACGTGATGTTAGTATATGGTATCTAATAACCATGCAAGAATTAGTTCATATCAGTCCATAATTATATATCCGATCCCCAGGTTCGACCTCCGATGCCTTTTGGAGAAGCAAAATTCATCCGATCTGGTTGAAATTTGGTACGTGGTAGTAGTATATGATATTTAACAACCATGCCAAAAGTGGTCCATAATCATATATAATCGTATAATACACCTTGTGAGCTTAAGACCTTAGTTGTCATAGCCATTAAGCCATTTAAGTTATCAATTTCAATTGTAACTTAATAATGAATAAATAAATAAATAAATAATCATATAATCATAATCATATATAGCCTCCATATAAACCGATCCCGAGATTTGGTTTTGGAGCCTCTTGGAGGAGCAAATTTCATCCGAGTCAGTTGAAATTTGGTACATTGTGCTAGTATATGGCTGTTAACAACCATGCCTAACTGGGTCCATATCGGTCTATAATTAAAACAAGTAAGTAAAGTCTAAAGTCGGGCGGGGCCGACTCTATTATACCCTTCACCCCTATGTAGGCCAAAATTTGTGTTACCATCTCAACTACTTCACATTTGCTGGAAGCTATATAAAGGAGACATTTTTTTACTTCTACAAAATCTCTAGAATTAAAATTTAAATCGGCTAACGCTATCCAGTTAATTGGAGGAAACTTCCATTGCAAATGGGTCTAAAATGTGTAACAGTCTACCATATTTCCCCAACTCTGGTATACGTATATATGGGAGCTATATATTGTCAGAACCGATTTTGACTAATTTTAACATGTACAGTTAGAATAATAATTCTGCTATCTATGCGAAATTTCACGTAAATGGGAGTATAACTTTGGCCCCCCCTGGTCATATGAGTGCAAATCGGAAGATATATATGGGAGCCAAATCTAAATCTGAACCGATTTCAACCAAATTTGGCACAATTACCGATTCTACTAAACGTAACCCTTGTGCGAAAGTTGAAGCAAATCACGGCAAAACTCTGGATTTTGAGGCCATATAAGTTCAAATCGGACGAAAGATATATATGGGAGCTATATATAAATCTGAATCGATTTTGACCATATTTGGCACATACAATAGTATCGTTAAAAGTACGGCTTGTGCAAAATTTGAAGTATGTCAGGGCAACACTCTGGCTTTTGAAACCATATAAGTCCAAATCGGGCGAAAGATATATATGTGAGCTATATCTAAATCTGCACCGATTTTAACAAAATTTGACACACTTAACGATACTATTAAACGTACCCCTTGTGCGAAATTTGAAGCAAATCGCGGCAAAACTCTGGCTTTTGTGGCCATATAAGTTCAAATCGGACGAAAGATATATATGGGAGCTATATCTAAATTTGAACCGATTTCAATCAAATTTACCAAGCATTGGTAGAATGTCAATTCTACCCTCTGTGCAAAATTTCACGAAGATCGGTAGTAAACTTTGGCCTCTGTGGTCATATGAGTCTAAATCGGACGAAAGATATATATGGGAGCTATATCTAAATCTGAACCGATTTGACTGATATTTTGCAAGATGTTTGAGATTCATAAAATATTTGGATGTACGGTATTTCAAGAAAATCGGTTGATAAACACGCTAACTATGACCAAATCGGGGATAAATATATATGGCAGCTATATCTAAATCTGAACCGATTTTTTCCAAAACCAATAGCGATTGTCTCTGTCCCAAGAAACGGCCCTATGCCAAATTTGAGGACGATCGGACTTAAATTGCGAGCTGTACTTTGTGCACAAAATTACATGTGCAGACAGACGGACAGACAGACAGACAGACGGATATCGCTAAATCGACTCAGAATTTAATTCTAAGCCCATCGGTATACTAAAAGATGGGTCAATGACCACTATTTCTTGGCGTTACATACAAATGCACAAACTTATTATACCCTGTACCACAGTAGTGGTGAAGGGTATAAATATCGATCCCCAATCACTCAAAAATTGGTCCATATCAAGTTCATAATTGTATATAGCCCCCATATAAAAAGACCCCCATATTTCAATTCTGGCTCCCTATGTACCGTGCAAAAGTCCAAATCGATTCGTAATTATTTGTAGACTTACCTACACATACCTTTTTTGTCTAATATATACCACGTATGGACTAACTCACAGTTTAGAAAACGATTTAAGATACCGCAACCACAGTAATTCGATTGTGGATGACAGTCTTCAGTAGAAGTTTCTACGCAATCCATAGTGGAGGGTATATATACTTGTTATACCCTTCACCACTACTGTGGTACAGGGTATAATAAGTTTGTGCATTTGTATGTAACGCCAAGAAGGAGTAATCATAGACCAACCCTTTAGTATACGGATCGGCTTAGAATTAAATTCTGAGTCGATTTAGCGATGTCCGTCTGCCTGTCTGTCCGTCTGTCTGTCCGTCTGTCTGTCTGTCTGTCTGTCTGTCTGTCTGTCTGTTGATGTATATTTGTGTGCAAAGTACAGCTCGCAGTTTTAGTCCGATTGTCCTAAAATTTGGTATAGGGTCCTGTTTCGGCTCAAAGACGATCCCTATTGATTTTGGAAAAAATCGGTTCAGATTTAGATATAGCTGCCATATATATTTTTCACAGATCTGGTCATAATTGGCGTGTATATCAACCGATCTTCCTCAAATTCCGTACATCCGAATATTTTATGAGTCTCGAAAAACTTGCAAAATATCAGCAAAATCGGTTCAGATTTAGATATAGCTCCCATATATAGCTTTCGCCCGATTTACACTCATTTGCCCGCAGAGGCCAATTTTTTTGCTCCGATTTAGTTGAAATTTTTCACAGGGAGTAGAATTAGCATTGTAGCTATGCGTGCCAAATTTGCTTGAAATCGGTTCAGATTTGGATATATCTCCCATATAAAGCTTTCGCCCGATTTACACTCATATGACCACAGAGGCCAATTTTTAACTCCGATTTAGTTGAAATTTTGCACAGGGAGTAGAATTAGCATTGTTGCTATGCGTGCCAAATTTGGTTGAAATCGGTTCAGATTTAGATATAGCTCCCATATATATGTTTTTCTGATTTCGACAAAAATGGCCAAAATACCAACATTTTCCTTGTAAAATCGCCACTGCTTAGTCGAAAAGTTGTAAAAATGACTCTAATTTTCCTAAACTTCTAATACATATATATCGAGCGATAAATCATAAATAAATTTTTGCGAAGTTTCCTTAAAATTGCTTCAGATTTAAACGTTTCCCATATTTTTTTACTAACATTGTGTTCCACCCTAGTGCATTAGCCGACTTAAATTTTGATCTTCCAGATCGAGTGATATTTAAATGTATGTATTTGGGACAAACCTTTATATATAGCCCTCAACACATTTGACGGATGTGATATGGTATCGAAAATTTAGATCTACAAAGTGGTGCAGGGTATAATATAGTCGGCCCCGCCCGACTTTAGACTTTCCTTACTGTTTTTTTTTAGGTTTTAGAGATTTTCCTCATCACACCTGAAAGATTTAACTCCATGGTAGAGGAAATATAAATTTTAAGCCATATTTTATTATTTCATTATTAATTGTCTTTATAATTTTCAACTTATATTTAATAATCACAAATCTCCCCAATAATAACTTCCACGATCACGGTTTCGGATTCTTCGCCTAGCAGCGGCAGCTGCAGGAGCTGCTGCTGGGCCATCTGGACCTGGAGGGCCGACTGGACCCTCCGAACCGGGTGGTCCTTCAGGACCCCGTTCACCTTCATATCCACGTGGACCCCGTTGACCAGGAGGGCCAGGTGGGCCAATAAGCCCTGCTGCGCCAGTTTTTCCGCGTCGACCATCTGGACCTGGTGGTCCCGGAAGACCAGGTCTTCCCTCTGAACCACGATCGCCAGGTTCTCCATTTGGTCCAGGAAGACCTGGGAGGCCAGGGGGTCCTGGAGGGCCTGGAGGCCCTATATGGGTGATGATTTGGGCAGACGCTAAAGCCACAGAGAGGACTAAAAAAAATACAGAAAATTTCTAGATTAGCAAAATTTATTACACATTTTAAGATTTTATTTGGTTTTTACCCAAAATAAGCAATGATTTGGATTTCATATTTGCAAAAAAATAAAACTAAAACTAAATTTTTATTTTAGAAAACTTCTTATATTTATAGGGTTCATTTGCAAATCCTAAACCATATTAAAGCGTTCGAGATCTTTTGCCATATTGGAATAAATGAATTCCATGGAAAAATGATTCCATTACCAAAAATGTGTTCTGTGAAAAGATTAAAATCTTTATGAAGAGTGATTAAATTAATGAAGAACTTTCTATTCAGCCAAGCTTGTTGGTATTTAAGAGGAATTGGGATAGCCAAGTAGCATAGTTTTAGTTTAAACCTTCATGGAAAGATGAAGTTCCTTATGAATTTGCACATTTTGGGTAAACAGAAAAACAAAACCCGCATAAAAAAAACATTTTCCTTATTTGGTTTCTTTTAAAATTTTCTATTTCCAGGTTTTCTATTTTACCTTGCCATTGTGGTTTCTGGGAAAAAGTTCCAAGATGCCAGTGAACAAAGAGCCCTATTGGGACATCGCTCACAACCATCCGCTGTTGGCTATACCACTACCCAATGTGTCTGTCAACCAGGACCTCCCGGCCCGCCTGGGCTACCAGGTGCTGTAGGTTTGCAAGGCTTGAAGGGTGATAAAGGTCAAGATGGTCTACCGGGACGGCCGGGACCACAAGGGCCCAAGGGTCAACGAGGATCATCTGGTCGCACAGGAATACCAGGTCCTATTGGACCGCCAGGCCGTCGAGGACGTCGTGGATTCCCCGGAGAAAGAGGTCCTGCCGGTCCACCTGGACCAGCGGGTCCAGTAGGTCCTGCTGGTCCTCCAGGAGCCCCAGCTGCAGCTGCCCGTTCCTTAGCAGGTGATGTGGCTTTGAATTTCCGAGAATATGATGTTAATGTAGCACCGCCTGACAATGATGAGGATGACGATGAATCCGATGATGATGATGAGTACAATGATGAAGATGATGAGCGTAGAAAAAAATAAACGCAATTAGGAATAATCCCTGGCCAATCTATAATTTTAAACTGAAGCAAATAAATACATTCACAAATGAAATATTGACTATGTTATGAACTATATCAATTTTTGTGCTTTGGAAAATTTAAGAGGGTTCGTAAAACAAAGATTTTGCAAACAATTTAAAGTGCGTGAAGATAAATTGTAAATTTAACTAGCCGAGGCACATACCAGGTTGTTCTTGCCTGCGCACCTAATGGGTTAATTACAATTTGGGGAGATAAAATATTTAATAAAATTCAACGCAGCGCAATCATATTTTGGTATTAAACGAAAGATCTTTTGAAAAGTACTATAAATTCAAGTGGTTTTTATTTTCGAAAGCATCCCATAAATGTTAGTTTGCTGCTATATTAAAACAAGTAAGGAAAGTGTAAAGTCGGGCGGGGCCGACTATATTATACTCTGCACCACTTTGTAGATCAAAATTTTCGATACCATATCACATCCGTCAAATGTGTTGGGTGCTATATATGAAGGTTTGTCCCAAATACATACATTTCAATATCAATCGATTTGGACAGAATTTGATAGACTTTTACAAAATCTATAAACTCAAAATTTAAGTTGGCTAATTCACTAAGGTGGAACACAATGTTAGTAAAAACATATGGGAAACGTTTAAATCTGAAGCAATTTTAAGGAAACTTCGAAAAAGTTTATTTATGATTTATCGCTCGATATATATGTATTAGAAGTTTAGGAAAATTAGAGTCATTTTTACAACTTTTGGACTAAGCACTGGCGATTTTACAAGGAAAATGTTGGTATTTTGACCATTTTTGTCGAAATCAAAAAAACATATATATGGGAGCTATATCTAAATCTGAACCGATTTCAATCAAATTTGGCACACATGACTATACTACCAATTGTACTCCTTGTGCAAAATTTTAACCAAATTGGGCCAAAACTCTGGCTTTTAGGACCATATTAGTCCATATCGGGCGAAAGATATATATGGGAGCTATATCTAAATCTAAACCAATTTCAATCAAATTTTGCACACTTGACTATACTACCAATTGTACTCCTAGTGCAAAATTTCAACCAAATTGGGACAAAACTCTGGCTTCTGGGGCTTTATAAGTCTATATCGGGCTAAAAATATATATGGAAGCTATATCTAAATCTGAATCGATTTCAATCAAATCAATCTACACATGGCTATAGTACCAATTGTACTACTTGTGCAAAATTTCAAGCTAATCGGTATAAAACTCTGGCTTCTGGGTCCATATAAGTCCATATCGGGCGAAAGATATATATGGGACCTATATCTAAATCTGAATCGATTTCAACCAAATTTAGCGCGCATAGCTATAATGCTAAATCTACTCCCTGTGCAAAATTTCAACCAAATTGGGCCAAAACTCTGGCTTTTAGAACCATATTAGTCCATATCGGGCGAAAGATATATATGGGAGCTATATCTAAATCTGAACCGATTTCAATCAAATTTTGCACACTAGACTATACGACCAAGTGTTATGTTTGTACAAAATTTCAAGCAAATCAGTATAGAACTCTGGCTGCTGGATCCATATTAGTGCATATCTGGCGAAAGATATATATGGGAGCTATATCTAAATCTGAACCGATTTCTTCCAAAATCAATAGGGTTCTATTCTGACCTAAAACAGGAACATGTGCCAAATTTGAAGGCGATTGGACTTAAATTGCGACCTAGACTTTGATCACAAAAATGTGTTCGCAGACAGACGGACGGACGGACGGACGGACGGACGGACAGACGGACATGGTTATATCGACTCAGGGACCCACCCTGAGCATTATTGCCAAAGACACCATGTGTCTATCTCGTCTCCTTCTGGGTGTTACAAACATATGCACTAACTTATAATACCCTGTTCCACAGTGTGGCGCAGGGTATACAAATATGGGAAACATTTAAATCTGAAGCAATTTTAAGGAAACTTCGCAAAACTTTATTTATGATTTATCGCTCGATATATATGTATTAGAAGTTTAGATCATTTTTACAACTTTTCGACTAAGCAATGGCGATTTTACAAGGAAAATGTTGGTATTTTTGTCGAAATCAGAAAAACATATATATGGGAGCTATATCTAAATCTGAACCGATTTCAACCAAATTTGGCACGCATAGCTACAATGCTAATTTTACTCCCTGTGCAAAATTTCAACTAAATCGGAGTTAAAAATTGGCCTCTGTGGTCATATGAGTGTAAATCGGGCGAAAGCTTTATATGGGAGATATATCCAAATCTGAACCGATTTCAAGCAAATTTGGCACGGATAGTTACAACGCTAATTCTACTCCCTATGCAAAATTTCAACTAAATCGAAGCAAAAAATTGGCCTCTGTGGGCAAATGAGTGTAAATCGGGCGAAAGCTATATATGAGAGCTATATCTAAATCTGAACCGATTTTGCTGCTATTTTGCAAGTTTTTCGAGACTCATAAAATATTCGGATGTACGGAATTTGAGGAAGATCGGTTGATATACACGCCAATTATGACCAGATCGGTGAAAAATATATATGGCAGCTATATCTAAATCTGAACCGATTTTTTCCAAAATCAATAGGGATCGTCTTTGAGCCGAAACAGGACCCTATACCAAATTTTAGGACAATCTGACTAAAACTGCGAGCTGTACTTTGCACACAAAAATACATCAACAGACAGACAGACAGACAGACAGACAGACAGACAGACGGACAGACAGACAGACTAAATCGACTCAGAATTTAATTCTAAGACGATCGGTATACTAAACGATGGGTCTCAGACTTTTCCTTCTTGGCGTTACATACAAATGCACAGACTTATTATACCCTGTACCACAGTAGTGGTGAAGGGTATAAATATGGGATAAAACTTTGGCTTCTGGGTCCATATAAGTGCATATCGGGCGAAAGATATATATGGGAGCTATATCTAAATCTGAATCGATTTCAACCAAATTTGGCACGCGTAGCTACAATGCTAAATCTACTCCCTGTGCAAAATTTCAACCAAATTCGGCCAAAAATCTGGCTTCTGGGGCCATATAAGTCCATATCGGGCGAAAGATATATATGGGAGCTCAATCTGAACCGATTTCAATAAAATTTAGCACACTTGACTATAGTACTAATTGTTCTTATTGTGCAAAATTTTAAGCAAATTAGGGTAAAACTCTGGCTTCTGGGGCCATATAAGTGCATATCGGGCGAAATATATATATATATGGGAGCTATATCTAAATCTGAACCGATTTCCTCCAAAATCAATAGGGTTCTATTCTGAGCCAGAATACATACTTGTGTCAAATTTGAAAGCGATTGGACTAAAACTGCGACCTAGACTTTGATTACAAAAATGTGTTCACGGACAGACGGACATGGCTATATCGACTCAGGAGCCCACCCTGAGTATTTTTGCCAAAGACACCATGTGTCCATCTCGTCTCCTTCTGGGTATTGCAAACATATCCACTAACTTATAATACCCTGTTCCACAGTGTGGCGCAGGGTATAAAAAAATTTAGAGCAGGTATTGCACAGTGGACCCACGTGCACTATATTGTAAATTCTGACGTATTAATTATTTGTATACCCTCCGCTCTAAGACCCCATAAATATTCTGGGTCGTGGTGAAATTCCGAGTCGATCTGAGCATGTCCATCCGTCCGTCCGTCCGTCTGTTGAAATCACGCTAACTTCCGATCGACACAAGCTATCGACTTAAGACTTGACACAAGTAGTTGTTATTGATGTAGGTCGGATGGTATTGCAAATGGGCCATATCGGTCTACTTTTACGTATAGCCCCCATATAAACGGACCCCCCAAATTTGGCTTGCGGGTCCTCTAAGAGAAGCAAATTTCATCAGATCCGGCTGAAATCTGGTACATGGTGTAAGTATATGGTCTCTAATGACCATGCAAAAATTGGCTCATATCGGTCCATAATTATATATAGCCTCCATATAAACCGATCACCAGATTTGACCTCCGAAGCCTCTTGAAAGGCCAAAATTCATCTGATTCAGTTGAAATTTGGTACGTGGTGTTAATATATGGCCTCAAACACCCATGAAAAATTGGTCGAAATCGGTCCATAATTATATATAGCCCCCATATAAACCGATCCCCAAATTTGACCTCCGGAGCCCCTTGGAAGAGCAAAATTCATCCGATTCGGTTGAAATTTGGTACGTGATGCTAGTATATGGTATCCAACAACCATGCAGTAATTGGATCATATCAGTCAATAATTATATATAGCACCCATATAAACCGATCCCCAGATTTGACCTCCGGAGCCTCTTGAAAGACCAAAATTCATCTGATTCAGTTGAAATTTGGTACGTGGAGTTAATATATGGCCTCAAACACAAATTGGTCGAAATCGGTCCATAATTATATATAGCCCCCCATATAAACCGATCTCGAGATTTGGTTTTGGAGCCTCTTGGAGGAGCAAAGATTTCAACAGACGGACGGACGAACATGCTCAGATCGACTCAGAATTTCACCACGACCCAGAATATATATACTTTATGGGATCTTAGAGCAGTATTTCGATGTGTTACAAACGGAATGACAAAGTTAATATACCCCCATCCTATGGTGGAGGGTATAAAAAAATAAAATGAGTTGATCTAAGCATTTCCGTCCGTCCGTCTGTTGAAATCATGCAACCTTCCGAACGAAACAAGCTATTTCAGACTCTAACGACGAAAATTTCTTTCAAAGTAAGACTATTTTCCAACTAATTTTATTCGAAACCTCTTTGAATTTTATTAGCACAAAACTTTCCCTATTCACCAATGTAACTTAATCTTTTACAGTTCCCCAACATGATGACGTTCATTTCTTCGTTTTAGCCAACCATTTCGTATTAATAGTGGACGGCGTAAACCAGTTCTTGTATTCTTTTCCGAGTGACTTCGATTATATGGTCTACTATGAGTTAAACTGGGATTATGTGAATCTCCAATTGAGGCTTCATTTCCAGAGCTATCGACATCGTCTGTTGTAATTCCATCATAATCGGTATGGGCTCCTATATCTCCATCATTGTAGAAATCACTAAATGCCATATCGACTTTATCATCTTCCGATGGTGCTGTTTCGTCAAAATCATATCTTCGTTGGCTAAATCTGAAACCATCTCTTCTGGCTGCAGCTGCTGCAGTACCGGCTGGTCCTGGTGGTCCTGGAGTTCCAGGAGGGCCAGGTGGTCCCTCTGGTCCACGTTCACCATCATATCCACGAGGGCCTCTTAATCCTGGTGAACCTGGTAGACCAATTGCCCCGGGAGCTCCAGTACGACCTCTTCTTCCTGTCGAACCTCTAGGTCCCGCAGCACCAGGTATTCCATCCTCACCACGATCGCCATCTTCCCCTTTGGGTCCCTGGGGGCCGGGTATTCCAGGGGGTCCTGGTGGGCCAGGAGGTCCAATGTGGGTAATTACTTGTGCCAAGCCAATGCCAAGACATAAATCTGTAAAAAAGCGAAATTTAAAATCAATAAACTTTAAACGCAATTCGTAATTCGTAATTCTTAAACGAAGTCAAAACTAAGAAATAATTTTTACTCAGAATAAGAAACGTTCTCTTCCTCATGACTTTTGTGATACTAAGAGCTTTCTTTTCCATTAACCTATTTTTATTAATTTACTCAACACCATTGTCAATTGCCTTCAAAGAAAGGCAAGGCCAATCGAGATGATGAGAGATAACTAAATGCAAATTAATTCTAAAGAATTAAAAAAAAATCTCATGTATGGGACATCAATTCAACCTCAATTTTCAATCTACCCAAGTATAATAAAAAAAGAAGAAAAAATTAAAGGGAATGAGTTCCAACGAAATGAATCGCATATTTTGCTTGTACTAACAAACAAAAAAATTAAAAAAAAAAAAATAAAAGTACACTGTAAAAAAGATACTATGACGTAAAAATTTTTTTCTTTTTTTTACCAAAAAATTGGGCCAATGTTTTTTCCATAGAAAATGTTTTCATTTTTTTTATAGAAATTTTTATCAAAATTTGAAATTTTATATGTAAAAAATTTTCTCACAATTTTACTTTTATAGAACAGTTTATCAAAATTTTTTTCTATAGAAAATTTTGTAAAAACTTTATTTCTATAGCGATTTTTTATATCAGTAGAAAATTTCATCCAAATTTTATTCCTATAGAAAATGTTATTAATAATGTGTTTATATTATATTATTATATAGTAAATTTTGTCAAATTTTTATTTCCATAGAAAATTTTGTCAAAATGTTGTTTCTACAGAAAATGTTATCAAAATTTTATATCTATAGGAAATGTTTTCTTATTTCTATTAAAAATTTTGTCAAAATTTTATTCCTATAGAAGATTTTATCACAATTTGACCTAAAAAATTTTTTTCTTTTTTTTACAGAAAATTTTGCCAATGTTTTTTCCATAGAAAATGTTTTCATTTTTTTATGGAAATTTTTATCAAAATTTGAAATTCTATATGTAAAAAATTTTCTCACAATTTTACTTTTATAGAACAGTTTATCAAAATTATTTTCTATAGAAAATTTTGTAAAAACTTTATTTCTATAGCAATTTTTTATATCTGTAGAAAATTTCATCCAAATTT
The DNA here is from genome assembly GCF_050003625.1 of Haematobia irritans. Taxonomy (NCBI): domain Eukaryota; kingdom Metazoa; phylum Arthropoda; class Insecta; order Diptera; family Muscidae; genus Haematobia; species Haematobia irritans. The sequence continues at coordinate 27,406,904 of NC_134400.1, forward strand.
TATTCCTATAGAAAATGTTGTTAATATTGTGTTTATATTATATTATTATATAGAAAATTTTGTCAAAATTTTATTTCCATAGAAAATTTTTCAAAATGTTGTTTCTACAGAAAATGTTATCAAGATTTTATATAGGAAATATTTTTTTTTTTATTTTTTTAATTTTATTACTATAGAAGATTTTATCACAATTTTAATTCTATAGAAAATTTTGTCAACATATGATTTCTATAGATTTTTTTTTTAATTTTATTTCTATAGACAATGTTGTCAAAATTTTATTTCTATAGCAAATTTTGTCAACATTTTATTTCTATCGAAAATTCTGCCAAAATTTTATTTATCTATAAAATTTTGTCGAAATTTTATTCCTACATAAATTTTTGTAAAAATTTTATATTTATAGAAAATTTTGTCAATATTTGATTTCTATGGAAAATTTTGTCAACATTTAATTTCTATAGAAAAAATTAAAAAATTTTTTTCTATACAAAATTCTGTCTAAATTTTATTTCTTTAGAAAAAATTTATTTCTTTAGCAAGTATTGTCAAAATTTTATTTCTATAGAAAATTTTATCAAAATTTTATTTCTATAAAAAAATTTTTCACAATTTTATTTTCATAGCAATTTTATTCCTACGTCTATGGAAAATTTTGTAAATTTTTTTTCTATACAAAATTTTGTCAAAATTTTATTTATTTAGCAAATATTGTCAAAATTTTGTTTCTATAGGAAATTTTGTCAAACTTTTATTTCTATAGAAAATTTTGTCAAAATTTTATTTATTTCTCTATAAAATTTTGTTAAAATTTATTTATATACAAAAATTTTATCAAAAGTTTATTTCTATAGAAAATTTTGTCAAAATTTTCTTTTTTAAAATTTTATTTCTATAGAAAATTTTTTCAAATTTTTATTTCTATAGAAACCTTTGTCAAAATGTTATTTCTATAGAAACCTTTGTCAAAATGTTATTTCTATACAAAATTTTATCAAAAGTTTATTTCTATAAAAAATTTTGTCAAAATGTTATTTCTCCATAAAATTTTGTCAAAATTTTATTTCTGTAGAAAAGGTAATGAAAAATTTTATTTCCATAGAAAATTTTGTCAAAATGTTGTTTCTACAGAAAATGTTATCAAAATTTTATATCTATAGGAAATGTTTTTTTATTTCTATTAAAAATTTTGTCAAAATTTTATTCCTATAGAAGATTTTATCACAATTTTAATTCTATAGAAAATTTTGTCAACATTTGATTTCTACAGAATTTTTTTTTTGTTTTAATTTTATTTCTACAGAAAATTTTGCCAAAATTTCACTTTTATAGCAAATTTTTTCAACATTTTTATTTCTATAGAAAATTCTGCCAAAATTTTATTTCTTTATAAAATTTTGTCGAAATTTTATTTCTATATAAATTTTTGTAAACATTTTATATTTATAGATATTTTATCAAAATCCTTTTCCTATAGAAAATTTTGTCAGTATTTGATTTCTATAGAAAATTTTGTCAACATTTAGTTTCTATAGATAACATTTTAAATTTTTTTTCTATACAAAATTTTGTCACAATTTTATTTCCATAGCAATTTTATTTCTACGTCTATGGAAAATTTTGTAAGTTTTTTTTCTATAGAAAATTTTGTTTCTTTAGAAAAATTTTATTTCTATAGAAAATATTGGCAAAATTTTATTTCTATAGGAAATTTTGTCAAAATTTTAGTTATATAGAAAATACTGTCAAAATTTGATTTCTGTAGAGAATTTTCTTTCTATAGAAAAATTTGTCAAAAGTTTATTTCTATAGAAATTTTGTCAAGATTTTATTTCTATAGAAAATTTTGTCAATATTTTATTTCTATAGAATATTTTTTTTTTCAAATTTTATTTCTATAGAAAACTTTGTCAAAATTTTATTTCTATAGAAAATTCTGTCAACATTTTAGTTATATAGAAAATACTGTCAAAATTTGATTTCTGTAGAGAATTTTCTTTCTATAGAAAAATTTGTCAAAAGTTTATTTCTATAGAAATTTTGGTCAAGATTTTATTTCTATAGAAAATTTTGTCAGTATTTTATTTCTATAGAATTTTTTTTTTCAAAATTTTATTTCTATAGAAAATGTTGTCAAAATGCTATTCCTGTAGAAAATTCTGTCAAAATTTTATTTTTATAGAATATTTTGTCAAAATTTTATTTCTACAGAAAATTTTGTCAAAATTTTATTACTATAGAAAATTTAGTCAAAATTTTATTTCTACAGAAAATTTTGTCAAAATTTTATTACTATAGAAAATTTAGTCAAAATTTTATTTCAATAGAAAATTTTGTCAAAATTTTATTTCTAAAGAAAATGTAGTCAACAGTTTATTTTTATAGAAAATTTGTGTCAACATTTTATATCCATAGCAATTTTTGTCAAAATGTTTTTTTTTTCTGGAAAGTTTGGCAAAATGTTGTTTCTATAGAAAATTTGGTCACCATTTTATCTCTATAGAAGATTTTATCATCATTTTATTTCTATAGAAGATTTTATCAAAATGTTATTTCTATATTCTTTTTTATCAAAATTTTAAATTCTATAGAAAATTTTATCAAGATTTTATTTCTATAGAAAATTTGTGAAATGCTGTGCAGACTCGGCTATAAAAAAGACATATTTCGATCAATTACCATCCAATGTATAAATCTAAAAAAAATTAGGTATTGTATCTAGAACAAATTGAATTGAAAGAGGATGTGGTCCATCAAATTCACTTGGAATTCTAGTATTAAATTTACTATTTATTTATGTTCGTTGTTCTTTTTTCAGTGTATCCACGCACGTAATGAAATCTTTCCATATAATCGTAAACCACAAAACAAAACAAAACAAGACATTTCCTCCACTTATTTGTTGTGTTGGCTCACAAATTTGTCGTTTGTTTCTCCATCCATTCATTTGGTGTAAAACTTTACAAAAGGGTAAAGTTTTTCCCTACGGCGATTAAAATTCATAAGTTTTTCATTATGTTCCCCCTTTGTTTTCACTATTCTCTCTGTTGCGCTTTACAATATTGCGATGGTATTTTCAGAATCACTTGGCATTGGTAACGGCAGGAAATTTTAATTCTCTATAACTTATCTGAGAGGATTTATTCCAGTGACAGTTCATTTTATTGTTTATAAGCTTACAAAAGCATTTTCATCTAGTGCATTCAGAAATTAAGTTGCTCATGATGGAATGCAAGCATGATAGTATGATTGTTTTATATTTGGCTGGAAAATCGCGAGTGGGTATCGTTAGAGTCTTTCAGTGTATAAAGTTGAATAAACATGTTTCTTTTACCATTGCTGGTTACCGTGATACTTGCATTGTTGCATCGCTTCCAAAAATGTAGAAAAAAGCGGTAGCAACACCAGAAATTATCCGAAAAGTCAAGGCCAGACTTGATTAAAATCCATGCCACAGTGAAAGATAATTTGTGTAACGCGAGAATGCGTGCAACACGTATTAAAAAATATGGATTAAACCCATTGAAGTTTCTAAAAAAATGCAAAAGTTCACCGATGCACAATCAGAGGTTCAACATCAAACAGCCAAGAAGTTGAGAGACCATTACAAATTGAACCGTTTTTAAATACACAAAATAATCGGATATACTTTAAGAAATAAAAATTTGACAAAACCTTTAAAGGGAACTAAAATTTTATATCTGTAGAAAATTTTCCACAGATATACAATTTTTCTATAGGAATAAGAATTTGACAAAAATTTTTATAAATACCAAAAAATAAAATGATGACAACATTTTCGATAGAAATAAAATTTTGACAAAATTTTCTACAGATATAAAATTTCGACAAAATATTCTATAAGAATGAAATTTTGGCAAAATTCTCTACAGAAATAAAATTTCAACGAATTTTTCTAAGGAATAAAAATTTTACAAAATTTTCTATTGAAATAAAATTTTGAAAAAAATTTCTATAGAAATAAAATTTTTACAAAATATTATAAAGAAGTAAAACTTTGACAAAATTTTATATAGAAATAAAATTTTGACAAAATTATCTACGGAAGAAAAAATTAGAAATAAAATTTTGATAAAATTTTTCAAGAAATAAAATTTGGGCAAAATTATTTAAGAAATAAAATTTTGACAAAATTGTTTATAGAACTAAAATTTTACAAAATTGTCTAGAGAAATAATTTTTGACAAATTTTTTTAAGAACTAAAATTTCAACCAATTTGTCTATAGGAATAAAATTTTAAGAAATGCAATCTTGTCAAAATTATTTAAGAAATAAAATTTTAACAAAATTTTCTATAGAAATACAAATTTTGCAAAATTTTCAATATTTATAAAATTTCAACCAAATTTTCTATAGAAATAAAATTTTCTTTTCATTTTAGGAATAAAGTATTGACAAAATTCTCTATAGAAATAAAACTTTTTTTAATTTAAAAAAATTTGAAAATTTTTCTATAGTAATAAAACATTACAACATTTTCTAGACAAAAAAAAAATTTGACAAAATTTTCTATGTAAATAAGATGTTGACAAAGTTTTTAAGAAATAAAATTTTGACATTTTTTATAGATATAAAATTTTGACAAATTTTTCTATTGAAATAAGGTTTTTCTTTTCAATTTAGACATAAAATATTAAGAAAATAAAAGAATTTTTGTCTGCATTTTCTATAGAAATGGAATTTTGACTAATTTATCTACAGAAATAAAATTTAAGAAAATAACATTTTTTGTGTAGGTTTTTGGTAAACTTTTCTCCAAATTTTACCAAGTTTCTTTTTGGCTCGAGCCTCAACCGTGACCTCAATCTGTTTGACTTTTGCGCCTGTCGCATGTTGGAGATTAAGGTTTGCTCTAACAATACCAAAGTGTCGATAATTTCAAAACGGACTTCGTCGAATACGGACCAAGACACGTTAGAGCTTATTTTATGCCATTCTAAAATCGACACTGGTCTAGATTTCCAATTTCAGCAATTCGGATAAATATAACGGTTTCTAGTAAAAAAATCATGAGATCATATTTGGATAGTAAATACCTCTTGTTATGGGAGTATCTAGAAGCAAAATTCATACCAATCAGATAAAACAAATATATACGGCCGTAAGTTCGGCCAGGCCGAATCTTATGTACCCTCCACCATGGATTGCATAGAAACTGATACTAAAGACTGTCATCCACAATCGAATTACTTGGTTTGCGGTAACACTTGCTGATGGCAAGGTATCTTAAAACTTCTTAACACCGTCTTCTCCATTTTAAGTTAGTCCATACGGGTTATATATTAAACAAAGAAGGCCGATTAAATACGTATAAAACTAAGCTTGACAAAATTTTCTATAGAAATAAAAATTTTGACAAAATTTTCTATAGCAACAAAATTTTGATAAAATTTTCTATAGAAATAAAATTTTGACAAAATTTTGTATAGTAGTAAAATTTTGACAAAATTTTCTACTGAAATAAAATTTTGACAAAATTTTCTATAGAAATAAAATTTTGACAAAATTTTCTATAAAAATGAAATCTTAAAAAAATTTGAATAGTAATAAAATTTTGACAAAATTTTCTATAGAAATAAAATGTTGACTAAATTTTCTATAGAAATAAAATTTTGACAAAATTTTGTATAGTAGTAAAATTTTGACAAAATTTTCTATAGAAATAAAAATTTGACAAAATTTTCTATAGAAATTAAATTTTGACAAAATTTTCTGTAAAAATGAAATCTTAAAAACATTTTGAATAGTAATAACATTTTGACAAAATTTTCTATAGTAATAAAATTTTGACAAAATTTTCTATAGTAATAAAATGTTGGCAAAATTTTCTATAGACCGATATGGACCTATTTTGGCATGGTTGTTAGCGGCCATATATTAGCGCAATGTACCAAATTTCACCACATACCTAATTTCAACAGGATCGGATGAATTTTGCTCCTCCAAGAGCTCCGGTGGTCAAATCTGGGTATCGGTTTAAATGGGGGTTACATATAATTAAGACCGCTATGGACCAAGTCCTGCATGGTTGTTAGAGACCACATTCTAACACCATGTTCCAAATTTCAACCGGATCGGATGAATTTTGCTCCTCCAAGAGGCTCCGGAGGACAAATCTGGGGATCGACTTATATGGGGGCTATATGTAATGATGGACCGATATGGACCAATTCTTGCATGATTGTTACAGACCATAAACTAACACCACGTACCAAATTTCAACCGGATGGGATGAATTTTGGTTCACTTAGAGGGTCCGCCATCCAAATCGGGGGATCGGTTTATATGGGGGCTATATATAATTATGGACCGATGTGGATCAATTTTTGCGTGGTTGTTAGGGACCATATGCTAACACCATGTACCTAATTTCAGCCGGATCGGATGAAATTTGCTTCTCTTAGAGCAATCGCAAGCCAAATTTGAGGGTCCGTTTATATGGGGGCTATACGTAAAAGTGGACCGATATGGCCCATTTGCAATACCATCCGACCTACATCAATAGCAACTACTTGTGCCAAGTTTCAAGTCGATAGCTTGTTTCGTTGGGAAGTTAGCGTGATTTCAACAGACGGACGGACGGACGGACCTGCTCAGATCGACTCAGAATTTCTTTACGACCCAGAATATATATACTTTGTGGGGTCTTAGAGCAATATTTCGATGTGTTACAAACGGAATGACAAAGTTAATATACCCCCCATCCTATGGTGGAGGGTATAAAAATGCGGTGTCTAGAAGCCCAAGAATTCAAATCGGGAGAAGTCAAATTTTGACAAAATTTTTCATAGAAATTCAATTATGACAAAAATTTCTATAGAAATAAAATGTTGAAAAATTTTCGATATAAAATAAAATTTTGACAGCATTTTCTACAGAAATAAAGTTTGGACAAAATTCTCTATAGAAATAAAATATTAACATATTTTTTTAAGAAACAAAATGTTGACAAAATTATTTATGAAATAAAAATAAATAATTTTGTCAAACTTGTTATTTCTATAGAAAATTTTTGTCAACATTTTATTTCTATAGAAAGTTTTATCAAAATTTTATTTCTATAGAGAATTTTTATATGGAAGTAAATGTTTAACAAAATTTCCTAGAGAAATAAAACTTTGACAAAATTTTCTATAGAAATAAAATTTTGGCAAAATTTTCTATCAAAATTAAATTTTAGCATAATTTCCTGTAGAAATAAAATTTTGACAAAATTCTCTATAGGAATAAAATTTTGAAAAAATTTTCTATAGAAATAACATTTTGACAAAATTTTCAATACAAATAAAATTTTGACAAAATTTTCTATAGTAATAAAATTTTGACAAAATTTTCAATACAAATAAAATTTTGACAAAATTTTCTATAGAAATAAAATTTTGACAAAATTTTCAATACAAATAAAATTTTGACAAAATGTATGGAAATACAATTTTGACAAAATGCATAGAAATAAAATTTTCAATACAAATAAAATTTTGACAGAATGCATAGAAATAAAATTTTGACAGAATGCATAGAAATAAAATTTTGACAGAATTTTCAATACAAAAAAAAAAATTAAAAAAAAATGTTCTATAGAAATAAAATTTTGACAAAAATTGCAGTTTCTATACGCTCAAGACCGCAAATTGGGGGGGGGGGTCCAATTGCTTGGAGGCTATATCAAAACTTGGTCAAACCTAATCTAAGCTAACAAATGACCTAATTCTCCTACTGTAGGGTATCACAGCTAAAACTTAGAAGTCAGTTAATATTTACTTTAATGTTTATGTATTTATGATTCATGAACATTAAGTACGAGTGAGGTAGTGTGTGTGGGTTTGTGTGAGAGTATTGGCGTACTTAATGTTGGGCGTGTTTTGTAAATAAGTCGATGTAAGTTTTCCTATGGAAATACATTGTGCAAAACTTTCCGTTTGTCACTATTCTTCCTCTCTCGGCTCTCCCCTTGAATAACAAGTTGATGTTTCTTTTGCTACTTCTCTTTTACTCTTTTGTTTTTGTTTTTATTTTATTTTTTTTTTTGCTTGGTGGAAGTAAATGGGTAAAGCTTTTGGCTTCCTTTGTGTGTGGCATGATGATGTTTTTATGACATTTTTGTTGGTTAATTTCTGCTAATTAAGTACGAAAATAATAATGTTATGCAAATGAATGAATGAATGTTTTAATTTTTCCTTAACTAAGTGTCTGTGTGTTTGTGTTCATCGCCCTTATTTTTTGCTTTTTCAGGGTGTTGGTGTTTACTTTGATTTTTGAATGGGTGGTCCCTCTTAGCACTCTCAGTCTTTATTCACAGTCACACTCACACTCCCATTCTCATGCTAACAGAGTAGCATGAGAATGGATCTCTCCTTTTCGAAGAAATTTTATTACGATTTACTTTAGAACTTTTGTTTCAAATTGCAATTAGACTTAACGTAGATAACTTTTTTTTTGGAAATTAATCAAGAACACAAAGAATTATAGATTCATTTTGAATGTAATTTTTGAGATTTGAACAAAAAGAAACGAAAAGTTTATTAATTATTTTTAAAGATTTTAAGACAAATAGAGGTATGGGAGGCACCGACTATATTATAGATTAGGGCAGGTATTGTGGTTATTTTAGACTCACTTAGACTATTCAGTGCATTGTGATACCATACGTGGTGAACTGCCCGATTCTACACTGAAAAGGAGCATGCCCGGTTTCAAGGATTATGTTTTCCACTAATGATTTTAGCATTGACTACGAGCCAAAGGAGACGATAATTGAAATTTTGACAAACTCGACTACAAGTAGAAATAATGTGTGAAAAAAGTGTTGAATAAAATCTCCTTTTTTAAAATGTCCTATCTTTTGGTCAAGATGCACAAAGACAACAAATTTAAAGAGCATTTCTTTAATTTTGAAAATTTTTTCACAATAATTAAAGTTTTTACCTTAGTCAAACAACATTTTCTTTCATTTCAGGTTACCCAATATTAAGTCGAATCACTTAACTACCTATGCTCTATAAAATTAAAATTATGGTTCAGAACTGATTTGTCGTATTTTCATTTTTTTGTGATATAATCGAAATTGTAGCAGATACTTCAATGTACAGAATATTTTGTTAATTAATAGAAAAAATTTAAACAATGATGCAAACTCCTTAAAGTGAGTCTTAGCCCATATTTGAAGCTTTTTTATCTTTATTCCTAAGATTCAATATCTCAGTTAATTTAAAGATAATTTCTCTTATTCAAAAATATTGTTCTTTACGACTTTAACAGAGGGGCGCAATTTTCAAAGATTAGTGTCCTAACATTTTTTCTTTTAATTCAACTTTCTTTATTTAATAAAATTGTCCTCGATGTTGTGAACTAAATCTTTCATATTAGGTCACAATTTTTTCATTATAGGTAAACATTTCGATATCCTGTTCCACACTCGTGAACAAGTTGTATATGATTACAACATCCAGAAAGAGACGAGATAGACACATGGTGTAAAATTTTGACAAAGGTATTTTATCGATTGACTATCTGCAAAAGGGTAAAACAATAAATTCAGAGTACTATTGCAAACTTTTGGAACAATCAAATGTACAAATCGAGAAAAACGTCCTGGCTTACAACACAAAAAAAAAATTTTTTCATCAAGACAACGTACCAGCGCACAAGAGTGTTTTAACAATGGCTAAAATCAACGAATTAAAGTACGAGTTGCTTGACCACCCAACTTATTCTTCTGATTTAGCTCCCAGTGACTTTTACTTGTTTCCAAATCTAAAAAAATTCCTTACTGGCAAGCGTTTTACCTCAAATGAAAATGCAATTACAGTTGTAAACCACTATTTTGAAGAACTTGAGGAAAACTATTTTAATCAAGGGATAGAATTGCTAGAAAAGCGTTGGACTAAGTGTATTGAAGTTTCACGAGATTATATTCAAAAATAAAAATATTTTTGAAAAACTAACTATTCTCTTTCATTGATAGGCTAAGAAATTTCCGAACCGCCCTCGTACAAGTAAAACTAAATTTTTTATAGAAATAAAATTTTGACAAAATTTTCTAAAGAAAGAAAAAATTGACAAAGTATATTTTCTATAGAAATGAAATTTTGACAAAATTTCCTGTGGAACTAAAATTTTAACAAAATTTTCTATAGACCTAAAATTTTAACAAAATTTTCTATAGGAATAAAATTTTAACAAAATTTTCTATAGAAATAAAATTTTAACAAAATTTTCTATAGAAATAAAATTTTAACAAAATTTTCTATAGAACTAAAAATTTTGACAAAATTTCTATAAAAATAAAATGTTGACAAAATTTTCTATAGAAATAAAATTTTAAAAAAATTTTCTATAGAAATAAAATTTTAACAAAATTTTCTATAGAAATAAAATTTTGACAAAATTTTCTATAGAAATAAAATTATATCAAAATATTTTATAGAAATAAAATGTTGACAAAATTTTATATAGAAATAATATTTTTACAAAATGTTCTATTGAAATAAAATTTTGGAAAAATTTTCTATAGAAATAAAATTGTGACAAAATATTCTATAGAAATAAAATTTTAACAAATTTTTCTATAGAAATAAAATTTACACAAATTTTCTATAGAAATAAAATTTTGACAAAATGTCTTATAGAAATAATATTTTGACAAAATTTTCTATAGAAATAAAATTATAACAAAATATTCTATAGAAATAAAATGTTGACAAAATTTTATATGGAAATAATATTTTTACAAAATGTTCTATTGAAATAAAATTTTGACAAATTTTTCTATAGAAATAAAATTTTAACAAAATTTTCTATAGAAATAACATTTTGACAAAATTTTCTAAAGAAATAAAATTTTGACAAAATTTTCAATAGAAATAAATTTTTGACGAAAATTTTCTTAAAATACTGTTTTGATAAAAATTTTTTACAGAAATAAAATTTTGACAAAATTTTCTTTGAAATAAAATTTTGACAAAAAATTCTACAGAAATAAAATTTTCTATAGAAATAAAACTGTGACAAAATTTCTATAGAAATAAAATGTTGACGAAATTTTTTTAAAAATAATGTTTTGATAAAAACTTTTTACAGAACTAAAATTTTGACAAATTTTTCTTTGAAATAAAATTTTGACATAAAATGCTACAGAAATAAAATTTTGATACAATTTTCTATAGAAATAAAATTATGACAAAATTTTCTATAGAAATAAAATTTTGACAAAATTTTCTATAGAACTAATATTTTTACAAAATTTTCTATAGAAATAAAATTTTGACAAAATTTTCTATAGAAATACAATTTTGACCAAAATTGTGACGAAAATTTTCTTAAAATAATGTTTTGATAAAATTTTTTACAGAAATAAAATTGTGACAAAATTTTCTATAGAAATTAAATGTTGACAAAATTTTCAATGGAAAATTTGACAAAATTTTCTATAAATCTAAAATTTTAACAAATTTTTCTATAGAAATAAAATGTTGACAAAAATTTCTATAGAAATAATATTTTGACAAAATTTTCTATAGAAATAAAATTATAACAAAATATTCTATAGAAATAAAATGTTGACAAAATTTTATATAGAAATAATATTTTTACAAAATGTTCTATTGAAATAAAATTTTGACAAATTTTTCTATAGAAATAAAATTTTAACAAAATTTTCTATAGAAATAACATTTTGACAAAATTTTCTAAAGAAATAAAATTTTGACAAAATTTTCTAAAGAAATAAAATTTTGACAAAATTTTCAATAGAAATAAATTTTTGACGAAAATTTTCTTAAAATAATGTTTTGATAAAAATTTTTTACAGAAATAAAATTTTGACAAAATTTTCTTTGAAATAAAATTTTGACAAAAAATTCTACAGAAATAAAATTTTCTATAGAAATAAAATTGTGACAAAATTTCTATAGAAATAAAATGTTGACGAAATTTTTCTAAAAGTAATGTTTTGATAAAAACTTTTTACAGATATAAAATTTTGACAAAATTTTCTTTGAAATAAAATTTTGACAAAAAATGCCACAGAAATAAAATTTTGATACAATTTTCTATAGAAATAAAATTGTGACAAAATTTTCTATAGAAATAAAATTTTGACAAAATTTTCTATAGAACTAATATTTTTACAAAATTTTCTATAGAAATAAAATTTTGACAAAATTTTCTATAGAAATACAATTTTGACCAAAATTGTGACGAAAATTTTCTTAAAATAATGTTTTGATAAAATTTTTTTACAGAAATAATATTGTGACAAAATTTTCTATAGAAATTAAATGTTGACAAAATTTTCAATGGAAATAAAATTTGACAAAATTTTCTATAAATCTAAAATTTTAACAAATTTTTCTATAGAAATAAAATTTTAACAAATTTTTCTATAGAAATAAAATGTGGACAAAAGTTTCTATAGAAATAAAATTTTGACAAAATTTTCTACAGAAATAAAATCTTGAGAATATTTTCTACAGAAATAAAATTTTGACAAAATTTTCTATAGAAATAAAATTTTTAGAAAATTTTCTATAGAAATAAAATTTTGACAAAATGTTCTATAAAAATAAAATTTTGACAACACTTTCTATAGAAATAAAATTTTGACAAAATTGTCTATAGAAATAAAATTTTTGAGAAAACTTTCTATAGAAATAAAATTTTGACAAAATTTTCTATAGAAATAAAATTTTCACAAAATTCTCTTTGGAAATAAAACTTCGACAAAATTTTCTATAAAAATAAAATTTTGATAAAATAGAAATAAAATGTTGACAAAGTTTTCTATAGAAATGAAATTTTGGAAAAATTTTCTATAGAAATAAAATTTTGGCAAAATTTTCTATAGAAATAAAATTTTGGCAAAATTTTCTATAGAAATAAAATTTTGGCAAAATGTTCTATAGAAATAAAATTTTGGCAAAATTTTCTATAGAAATAAAATTTTGGCAAAATTTTCTTTAGAAATAAAATTGTGGTAAAATATTCTATAGAAATAAAATTTTGGCAAAATTTGCTATTGAAAGAAAAATTTGACAACATTTTCTATAGAAATAACATTTCGACAAAATTTCCTAAAGAAATAAAATTTTGACAAAAATTTCCTAAAGAAATAAAATTTTGACAAAAATTTTTGTTAAAAATAAAAATTTGACAAAATTTTGTCAAATTTTTATTTGAATCAATAACACTTGCCTATCCTCTGTTAATTATTGTAATGTTTTACAAACAAAAAGAGGACATATTCTAAAAATAATAATATTGGTGTCAATAATTATTCACCTCATTAAATTTTCTTGAATGGACTTCCACAAAATCTGCGAGAAAGATTTCATTTGCACTTAATCAATATCATGAATAGGATTAAAGGCCCATTTGACCAAAGTAGCTAAAGATAAAAATCCTATCCATTGAAGTGACCCACTTTTTTTTCGTTCCAAGAAATCCACCCCAACCCCCCTCCACCAACTGGCTGTCTGTATGTTTCCTAAGGTTTTTGATCTAAGTTTTTAATGCCAATGAAATTTCGCTCTCTAAACGATTTCTTTTCTAACCATGTGGAGCAATAGGAGAATACTGGTGGTTTGGATGTTGCTGCCTTTTATAGCTCCAGCTGTTTGCTAAGTAGCATTTCGTTTTAAACAGCTTCACTTAATTACCATACTATTAACACTTTTACGCAATTTAACAGCCACCATTTGATCTAGGCGAGGACTAACAACAAACACTCTTTAAGGGGGTAATAAAAATTAAAAGCACGCGGAGCAGCTAGAAGATTAGCAGATATTACCCAGATACCAGATTCAGTGAATTGGAATAATAGTAACCAACCACTTGGTGAACTCTTCATCTGGAATGGTGGCGAAATGCAAGCAAACACGGTTGAGAGCAAAAGAAATCAATACCGTGATTACTGACTGGCTGGCTGGGTGGCTGACTTCTTGAAATCCAGAGTGGGGGTATTTGTGAATGCTTAGATTTAAGCATTGATGTCCAGGAGAAAAATAGTCTACCGTAAACCGTATACTAAATTTAATTTGTATTTAAACGAGCTTGCAATCTTATTTTAAAGACAGACTCTCATCGCAAATCTTTCTATCGTATATTGTATAAATGTGGTCATCTGTTTCAATTGATGGATTATTTCCAATCAATATGCCTACTGTGATTGGCATTTGTTATAAAATATTTAATTGTATTACAATTTGTAACATTAGCGTAATCCAACAATTGTCACGTAATTTTGGTTTGTATGAATGATACGAATTTATGTGCGTGAATATAAGGGTGGGTCGGGGAATTAATGAGAAAACGAGTAAATGGAGCCGAATGTTTGGCCAGGCCAAATCTTATGTACCCTCCACAATAGATTGTGTACAAAGATCTACAAAAGACTGGCATCCACAAGGAATCTGAAAACTTTTTATACCCTCCACCATAGTATGGGGGGTATATTAACTTTGTCATTCCGTTTGCAACACATTGAAATATTGCTCTAAGACCCCATAAATTATATATATTCTGGGTCGTGGTGAAATTCTGAGTCGATCTAAGAATGTCTGTCCGACCGTCCGTCCGTCTGTAGAAATCCCATTAACCTCCGAACGAAACAAGCTTGAAACTTGGCACAAGTAAAGAGTGATACGGTCAAAATTTGGTCAATATAAACTTGACGTATTTCTTTCAATTTTGCATTTAAAAAACCTGAACACCACTCATTTTGAAGGTGTGTGTGTGTGTAGAATGTTGCTCCTATTTTGATTTTGGATTCAATCTTCGGTTGTCAAAATGCCGTCCAAGCAAGAAGAGCAGAATATCAAAATTTTGCTCGGGCTTCGCGAATATCCGAGCTACTCGCACGCAAAGCTGGCAAAATCGCTAAAAGTTGCCAAATCAGCCGTTACAAATGTAATTAAAGTGTTTGGGGAACGTTTGTCGACAGCCATGAAGTCTGGATCGGGGGGAAATCGAAAACCGGAAGCCGCTGAGACGACAAAGAGAGTTGCCGGTAGTTTCAAGCGAAACCCTAACCTCTCTCTCCGAAATGCCGCAAATAAGCTGGGTGTATCGTCTACAACCGTGCATCGAGCCAAAAAACGAGCCGGACTATCGACTTACAAGAAGGTAGTGACTCCAAATCGCGATGATAAACAAAATACGACGGCCAAAGCGCGATCCCGGAGGCTGTACACGACAATGCTGACGAAGTTTGACTGCGTGGTAATGGACGATGAAACCTACGACAAAGACGACTACAAGCAGCTTCCGGGACAGGAGTTTTATACGGCAACAGGAAAGGGAAAGGTAGCAGATATTTTCAAGCACATAAAACTGTCAAAGTTCGCAAAGAAATATCTGGTTTGGCAAGCCATCTGTACCTGTGGCTTGAAAAGCAGCATTTTCATAGCTTCCGGGACTGTCAACCAAGAAATTTACGTGAAAGAGTGTTTGAATAAACCTCTGCTGCCTTCCCTGAAGAAACACGGTTGTTCCGTACTGTTTTGGCCGGATTTGGCATCTTGCCATTACGGTAAAAAGGCTATGGAGTGGTACGCCGCCATCAACGTGCAGGTGGTTCCCAAGGACAAGAACCCTCCCAACACGCCTGAGCTCCTCCCAATTGAGAAATACTGGGCTATTGTCAAGCGGAACCTAATGAAGACCAAAAAAACTGCTAAGGACGAGCAGCAGTTCAAGGCAAACTGGCTTTCTGCGGGGAAGAAGGTGGACAAGGTGGCTGTACAAAATCTGATGGCAGGTGTCAAGCGTGAGGCTCGGCAATTCGGATTTGGAAAAGCGAAAGCCTAACTGAATATTTTCCCTGAATTTTATACTAATTGAACTTGAAAAAGAAATTTAATTTGATTTTTTAAATAAACGATTTCACCGATTTACACGCATTTTCCCTTGACCAAATTTTGACCGTATCACCCTTTAGGTTTACGACTTTTGCGACATACGTATTATACCGTCGTAAACGTATGTCGCAAAAGTCACAGTTTGCGACAGACCAACCCTGCATTAACTTACTTCAAAATTTTAAGTTAATGTATGGGGTCTATGTTGGATAAAAAGGGCATAATAAATATCTATATAAGGCTATCTAGTTCTTGATTGTTTAATATAGAGAAGTCTATAGATAATTATCAACCGATATCAACCAATTATAGAAAGGCAATCTTAACATATTTTTTTAAAGTTATAAAATTTTTGCAAAATAAAATTTGAAAAACATTTTCTATAGAAATAAAATTTCGGCAAAATTATCTATACAATAAAATTTTGGCAAAATTTCCTATAGGAATAAAATTTTGACAAAATTTCCTATAGGAATAGAAAACGAATAAAATTTTGACAAATTTTTCTGTAGAAATAAAATATTGACAAAATTTCCTATGGGAATAACGTTTTGGCAAAATTTCCTATAGGAATAAAATTTTGACAAAATTTGCTATAGGAATAAACTTTTGACAAAATTTCCTATAGCAATAAAATTTTGACAAAATTTTCTGTAGAAATAAAAATTTTGACAAAATTTTCTACAGAAATAAAATTTTGACAAAATTTTCTGTAGAAATAAAAATTTTGACAAAATTTCCTATAGGAATAAAATTTTGACAAAATTTCCTATAGGAATAAAATTTTGACAAAAATTTCTGTGGAAATAAAATTTTGACAAAATTTCCTATAGGAATAAAATTTTGACAAAATTTTCTGTAGAAATAAAATTTTGACAAAATTTCCTATAGGAATAAAATTTTGACAAAATTTCCTATAGAAATAAAATTTTGAAAAAATTTTCTGTAGAAATAAAATTTTGAAAAAAATTCCTATAAGAATAAAATTTTGATAAAATTTTCTAAACAACTAAAAATTGAACAAACAGAAATGAGATTTTGGAAAAATTTTTTTTAGGTCGCTCCCATCTATGGTATGACTATGAACACCAATGTTGATGCTGATATATGTCGGACTACTAGTCTGGCTTTTAGATGTGAATTAAATTCATTGAAAGGTGAAAAACCAGAGATTACAACAACGACACAGTCAATAAAGTCTCTATTGTGTGAAAAGTTAAGTGTGTCCAAGTGTATATCCGCTCGTTTGTCTCTCCGACAGACAGTCCGTGCACAACATTTTATGTATGCATAAAAGGGCTTATGAAAGTTAATCAATTTTGAGCGGCACCTAATTAAAGGGACATTATCATTGATGGACTGTTGACGATTGAAAAGAAATCGAACATTCACAGAGATAATGGAGAGAGAGAGAGAGAGAGAGCGCCCATACACCTGTTAGGCTTTGAAATCGACAAAGTAAATGTGGGTATAAACATCTGTGCTACTTCAGAAAAGTCCAAGATACAAAAAAGACCTTGTCATGGTTGTTTATGTGACGGTTCCGATCAATCTTTCCATGACTTCATCGAGTTCTTTCACGATCAACCAGATTTGGCTCACCAAAATTTGCAAATTTTTTTTTGTGGCTTAAATGACTTTCTTCTATTTATAGCCTGCGCAACACTGTGGAACAGTGTATTAGAAGGTAGTGCATATGTTTACACCATCCAAAAGGGGACGAGATAGATACCCTAAGCACGGTTTCCACATTTGGCAGAATTTTACCAAACAAGGTAGATTTTTTACTGTTTGGTAGATTGGTAAAATTGCAGAAGTTTGCAAAATCTACACACAAAGAAAATTTCATTAAAATTGAGCCAATGAAAATTTTTCATTCATACAACGAAACATTTTCATTAAGACAATGAAAATATTCGTTAATAGTACGAAACGTTTCGTTTACTAATAGAAAATTCGTTATAATAACGAAAAATTTTGTTATATCAATGAATTTGTTTCATTGGCTCAATTTTAATGTCACATTTCATTAATATAACGAAACTTTTTCTACCAGTGTACTAAGCGTACTTGAATTTTCTATATATGGAAACAAAATTATGACAACATTTGCTATAGAAATAAATGTTTGAAATTTTCTGTAGAAATAAAATTTTGACAAAATTTCCTGTAGAAATAAAATGTTGACAAAATTTACTATAGAAATAAAATTTTGACAATATTTTCTACAGAAATAAAATTTTTAAAAAAATTTCTATAGAAATAAAATTTTGACAAAATTTTTAATAGAAATAAAATTTTGACAAAATTTACTATAGAAACAAAATTGTGACAAAATTGTCTATAGAAATAAAATTTTGACAAAATATTCTACAGAAATAAAATTTTGAAAAAAAAAAATTCTATAGAAATAAAATTTTGACAAAATTTTCTATAGAAATAAAATTTTGACAAAATTTCGTGTAGAAATAAAATGTTGACAAAATGTACTATAGAAATTAAAATTTTGACAAAATTTTCTATAGAAATAAAATTTTGCAAAAAAAAAAAATATATAAAAATAAAATGTTGACAAAATTTTCTATAGAAATAAAATTTTGACAAAATTTCGTGTAAAAATAATATGTTGACAAAATGTACTATAGAAATAAAATTTTGGCAAAATTTTCTATAGAAATAAAATTTTGACAAAATTTACTATAAAAATAAAATGTTGACAAAATTTACTATAGAAATAAAATTTTGACAAAAGTTTCTACAGAAATAGACTGTTTAAAAAATTTCTATAGAAATAAAATTTTGACAAAATTTACTATAGAAACAAAATTGTGACAAAATTGTCTATAGAAATAAAATTTTGACAAAATGTTCTACAGAAATAAAATTTTGAAAAAAATTTCTATAGAAATAAAATTTTGACAAAATTTTCTATAGAAATAAAATTTTGACAAAATTTCCTGTAGAAATAAAATGTTGACAAAAGGTTCTACAGAAATAAAATTTTGAGAAAAAATTCTATAGAAATAAAATTTTGACAAAATTTTCCATAGAAATAAAATTTTGAAAAAAAAAATTCTATAGAAATAAAATTTTGACAAAATTTTTTATAGAAATAAAATCTTGACAAAATTTACTATAGAAACAAAATTTTCTATAGAAATAAAAATTTGACAAAATGTTCTACAGAAATAAAATTGTGAAAAAAATTTCTATATAAATAAAACTTTGACAAAATTTTCTATAGAAATAAAATTTTGACAAAATTTCCTGTAGAAATAAAATGTTGACAAAATTTACTATAGAAATAAAATTTTGACAAAATTTTCTATAGAAATAAAATTTTGACAAGATTTATTATAGATATAAAATGTTGACAAAATTTACTATAGAAATAAAATTTTGACAAAAGTTTCTATAGAAATAAAATTTTTAAAAAAATTTCTATAGAAATAAAATTTGGACAAAATTTTTTATAGAAATAAAATTTGGACAAAATTTACTATAGAAATAAAATTTTGACAAAATGTTCTACAGAAATAAAATTTTGAAAAAAAATTATATAGAAATAAAATTTTGACAAAATTTCCTGTAGAAATAAAATGTTGACAAAATTTACTATAGAAATAAAATTTTGAAAAAAATCTATAGAAATAAAATTTTGACAAAATTTTTTATAGAAATAAAATTTTGACAAAATTTACTATAGTAATAAAATTTTGACAAAATGTTCTACCGAAATAAAATTTCGAAAAGAATTTCTATAGAAATAAAATTTTGACAACATTTTTTTAGAAATAAAATTTTGACAAAATTTCCTGTAAAAATAAAATGTTGACAAAATGTACTATAGAAATAAAATTTTGACAAAATTTTCTATAGAAATAAAATTTTGAAAAAAAATTCTTTAGAAATAAAATTTTGACAAAATTTTCTTTAGAAATAAAATTTTGACAAAATTTCCTGTAGAAATAAAATGTAGAAATAAAATTAAAAAAAAAATTCTATAGAAATAAAATTTTGACAAAATTTACTATAGAAACAAAATTGTGACAAAATTGTCTATAGAAATAAAATTTTGAAAAATGTTCTACAGAAATAAAATTTTGAAAAAAAAAAATTCTATAGAAATAAAATTTTGACAAAATTTTCTAAAGAAATAAAATTTTGACAAAATTTCGTGTAGAAATAAAATGTTGACAAAATTTACTATAGAAATAAAATTTTGACAAAATTTTCTATAGAAATAACATTTTGAAAAAAAAAATCTATAGAAATAAAATTTTGACAAAATTTTTTATAGAAATAAAATTTTGACAAAATTTACTATGGAAACAAAATTGTGACAAAATTTACTATAGAAATAAAATTTTGACAAAATGTTCTACAGAAATAAAATTTTGAAAAAAATTTCTGTAGAAATAAAATTTTGACAAAATTTTCTTTAGAAATAAAATTTTGACAAAATTTCCTGTAAAAATAAAATGTTGACAAAATGTACTATAGAAATTAAAATTTTGACAAAATTTTCTATAAAATAAAATTTTGAAAAAAAATCTATAAAAATAAAATGTTGACAAAATTGTCTATAGAAATAAAATTTTGACAAAATATTCTACAGAAATAAAATTTTGAAAAAAAAGATTCTATAGAAATAAAATTTTGACAAAATTTTCTATAGAAATAAAATTTTGACAAAATTTCGTGTAGAAATAAAATGTTGACAAAATGTACTATAGAAATTAAAATTTTGACAAAATTTTCTATAGAAATAAAATTTTGCAAAAAAAAAAATATATAAAAATAAAATGTTGACAAAATTTTCTATAGAAATAAAATTTTGACAAAATTTCCTGTAAAAATAATATGTTGACAAAATGTACTATAGAAATAAAATTTTGGCAAAATTTTCTATAGAAATAAAATTTTGACAAAATTTACTATAAAAATAAAATGTTGACAAAATTTACTATAGAAATAAAATTTTGACAAAAGTTTCTACAGAAATAGACTGTTTAAAAAAATTTCTATAGAAATAAAATTTTGACAAAATTTACTATAGAAACAAAATTGTGACAAAATTGTCTATAGAAATAAAATTTTGACAAAATGTTCTACAGAAATAAAATTTTGAAAAAAATTTCTATAGAAATAAAATTTTGACAAAATTTTCTATAGAAATAAAATTTTGACAAAATTTCCTGTAGAAATAAAATGTTGACAAAAGGTTCTACAGAAATAAAATTTTGAGAAAAAATTCTATAGAAATAAAATTTTGACAAAATTTTCCATAGAAATAAAATTTTGAAAAAAAAAATTCTATAGAAATAAAATTTTGACAAAATTTTTTATAGAAATAAAATCTTGACAAAATTTACTATAGAAACAAAATTTTCTATAGAAATAAAAATTTGACAAAATGTTCTACAGAAATAAAATTTTGAAAAAAATTTCTATATAAATAAAACTTTGACAACATTTTCTATAGAAATAAAATTTTGACAAAATTTCCTGTAGAAATAAAATGTTGACAAAATTTACTATAGAAATAAAATTTTGACAAAATTTTCTATAGAAATAAAATTTTGACAAGATTTATTATAGATATAAAATGTTGACAAAATTTACTATAGAAATAAAATTTTGACAAAAGTTTCTATAGAAATAAAATTTTTAAAAAAATTTCTATAGAAATAAAATTTGGACAAAATTTTTTATAGAAATAAAATTTGGACAAAATTTACTATAGAAATAAAATTTTGACAAAATGTTCTACAGAAATAAAATTTTGAAAAAAAATTATATAGAAATAAAATTTTGACAAAATTTCCTGTAGAAATAAAATGTTGACAAAATTTACTATAGAAATAAAATTTTGAAAAAAATCTATAGAAATAAAATTTTGACAAAATTTTTTATAGAAATAAAATTTTGACAAAATTTACTATAGTAATAAAATTTTGACAAAATGTTCTACCGAAATAAAATTTCGAAAAGAATTTCTATAGAAATAAAATTTTGACAACATTTTTTTAGAAATAAAATTTTGACAAAATTTCCTGTAAAAATAAAATGTTGACAAAATGTACTATAGAAATAAAATTTTGACAAAATTTTCTATAGAAATAAAATTTTGAAAAAAAATTCTTTAGAAATAAAATTTTGAAAAAATTTTCTTTAGAAATAAAATTTTGACAAAATTTCCTGTAGAAATAAAATGTAGAAATAAAATTAAAAAAAAAAAATCTATAGAAATAAAATTTTGACAAAATTTACTATAGAAACAAAATTGTGACAAAATTGTCTATAGAAATAAAATTTTGAAAAATGTTCTACAGAAATAAAATTTTGAAAAAAAAAATTCTATAGAAATAAAATTTTGACAAAATTTTCTAAAGAAATAAAATTTTGACAAAATTTCCTGTAGAAATAAAATGTTGACAAAATTTACTATAGAAATAAAATTTTGACAAAATTTTCTATAGAAATAACATTTTGAAAAAAAAAATCTATAGAAATAAAATTTTGACAAAATTTTTTATAGAAATAAAATTTTGACAAAATTTACTATGGAAACAAAATTGTGACAAAATTTACTATAGAAATAAAATTTTGACAAAATGTTCTACAGAAATAAAATTTTGGAAAAAATTTCTGTAGAAATAAAATTTTGACAAAATTTTCTTTAGAAATAAAATTTTGACAAAATTTCCTGTAAAAATAAAATGTTGACAAAATGTACTATAGAAATTAAAATTTTGACAAAATTTTCTATAAAATAAAATTTTGAAAAAAAAATCTATAAAAATAAAATGTTGACAAAATTTTCTATAGAAATAAAATTTTGACAAAATTTCCTGTAAAAATAATATGTTGACAAAATGTACTATAGAAATAAAATTTTGACAAAATTTTTTATAGAAATAAAATTTTGACAAAATTTACTATAGAAATAAAATTTTGACAAAATGTTCTACCGAAATAAAATTTCGAAAAGAATTTCTATAGAAATAAAATTTTGACAAAATTTTCTTTAGAAATAACATTTTGACAAAATTTCCTTAAAAATAAAATGTTGACAAAATGTACTATAGAAATAAAATTTTGACAAAATGTACTATAGAAATAAAATTTTGACAAAATTTTCTATAGAAATAAAATTTTGAAAAAAAATTCTTTAGAAATAAAATTTTGACAAAATTTTCTTTAGAAATAAAATTTTGACAAAATTTCCTGTAGAAATCAAATGTTGACAAAATTTACTGTAGAAATAAAATTTTGACAAAATTTTCTATAGAAATAAAATTTTGACAAAATTTTCTTTAGAAATAAAATTTTGACAAAACTTACTATAGAAAGAAAATTGTGACAAAATTGTCTATAGAAATAAAATTTTGACAAAATGTTCTACAGAAATAAAATTTTGAAAAAAAAATTCTATAAAAATAAAATTTTGACAAAATTTTCTATAGAAATAACATTTAAAAAAAAAAATCTACAGAAATAAAATTTTGACAAAATTTTTTATAGAAATAAAATTTCGACAAAATTTACTATAGAAACAAACAGAAATTTTGAAAAAAATTTCTATAGAAACAAAATTTTGACAAAGTTTTCTTTAGAAATAAAATTTTGACATTTTCTATAGAAATAAAATTTTGAAAAAAATTTCTACAGAAATAAAATTTTGAAAAAAATTTCTATAGAAATAAAATTTTGACAAAATTTTCTACAGAAATAAAATTTGTTCAAAATATTTTATAGAAATCAAATTGAGACAAAATTTTCTATAGAAATAAAATTTTGCAAACTATTAATTTTTTGTTTGTACGTTTTTTGGTAAAACATTCTCCAAATGTTTGTAGATTATTTATGGCTCGAGTGTCAACCGTGCCCCTAAGTCGTTCTACCCATATCCGTCCGTCCGTCTGTCTGTCTGTAAACTAAAATTGTATTGATTTTTGAAAAAAATCAGATCAGCTTCAATATATATCTTGCGATCGATATGTACTTATATCGATGGATATATCATAAATTCACCTTTTGAAAGTTACCAAAAAATTACTTTAGATTTAAATATTTCCCCTATTTTTTAACAAACATATACATTTAAAGTATATATAATTAGTAGAAGTCTCAATAATTTTGTCCGGATCGGATCAGATTTATATATATGTGCATCGCTTCTCGGCATTATGGCTATGATCAAAATGTAGTATCAAAGTGTATGGGAACATAAACCTTATGAACAGTTTAAGCTTTATTCGATTTCTCGGAACTTAAAATTTTTTTTTGCTCATATATAATTTTATTTTGTATTGTCTTTAAGAGAAATAAGTTTTTGACAATCGGTGCAATATATGTTTTGTTTGCCTTTAATTTTTTTTAACTCAAATGAAACATATGTATGTTCGTCTAAAATTTCGTTCCTCAGAAAATAGAAATCCTCTTTCAGTGTAAATTACAATTTTAAATCGGTAAAATTATATATCTGTATATTGCTAACTTAGTAATTAAAATCGCATACAATTTTGATATATTTTTATATCAGGACATTTCAGCATCGCCATTTCAGCTATACGGCTATTGGAAAGCAATAAACGTGTCGTTTGCAAAACTCATGAATATATTGCAGCAATTAAATATAACTTCCGTTTCTTTGTGAGCAGTGGTGCCAGTAATGGATTTTTGTTTTTCAAATTGGGACTTTCCATGGATGGGGACAATATATAAGAGTTTGGTTTGAAGGAGAATTTCCAGAAATTTTGTGGATCTTTTGGTGATTTTTTACAAATCTGTTGAGTATAATATATACGTACATATAGCCCCCATATAAACCGATCCCAAGATTTGGCTTGCGGAGCCTCTAAGAGAAGCAAATTTCATCCGATCGGCTGAAATTTGGTACATGGTGTTGGTATATTGTATCTAACAACCATGCAAAAATTAGTCCACATTGGTTCATAATTATATATAGCCCTCATATAAACCGATCCCCAGATTTGACCTCCGGAGCATTTTGGAGGAGCCAAATTCATCCGATCCGGTTAAAATTTGATACATGGTGTTGATATATTGTCTCTAACAACCATGCAGGAATTGGTTCATATCGGTGCATAGTTATATGTAGCCTCCATATAAACTGATCCCCAGAATTGACCTCCGGAGCATCTTGGAAGAGCAAACTTCATCTGATTCAGTTGAAATTTGGGACGTGGTGTTAATATATGGCCTCAAACACCCTTGGAAAAATTGGTCGAAATCGGTCCATAATTATATATAGACCCAATATAAACCGATCCCAAGATTTGACCCCCGGAGCCCCTTGGAAGAGAAAAATTCATCCGATTCGGTTGAAATTTGGTACGTGATGTTTGTATATGGTCTCTAACACCCATGCAGGAATTGGTCCATATCGGTCAATAATTATATAAGTAGCCCTCATATAAACCGATACACAGATTTTACCGCCGGTGATTTTTGGAGGAGCAAAATTAATCCGATCTGATTGAAATTTAGTACGTGGTGTTACAATAACAGGTTGGCTGATAAATCCCCGGTCTAACAAAGAAAAACACATTTTTATACCCTTCAGCACTACTGTGGTACAGGGTATAATAAGTTTGTGCATTTGTATGTAACGCCAAGAAGGAAAAGTCTGAGACCCATCGTTTAGTATACCGATCGTCTTAGAATTAAATTCTGAGTCGATTTAGCGATGTCCGTCTGTCTGTCTGTCCGTCTGTATGTCTGTCTGTTGATGTATTTTTGTG
Source organism: Haematobia irritans (assembly GCF_050003625.1). Classification (NCBI taxonomy): domain Eukaryota; kingdom Metazoa; phylum Arthropoda; class Insecta; order Diptera; family Muscidae; genus Haematobia; species Haematobia irritans. The sequence continues at coordinate 27,432,550 of NC_134400.1, forward strand.
TGCAAAGTACAGCTTGCAGTTTTAGTCCGATTGTCCTAAAATTTGGTATAGGGTCCTGTTTCGGCTCAAAGACGATCCCTATTGATTTTGGAAAAAATCGGTTCAGATTTAGATATAGCTGCCATATATATTTTTCACCGATCTGGTCATAATTAGCGTGTATATCAACCGATCTTCTTCAAATTCCGTACATCCGAATATTTTATGGGTCTCGAAAAACTTGCAAAATATCAGCCAAATCGGTTCAGATTTAGATATAGCTCCCATATATAACTTTCGCTCGATTTACACTCATTTGCCCACAGAGGCCAATTTTTTGCTCCGATTTAGTTGAAATTTTGCACAGGGAGTAGAATTAGCATTGTAACTATGCGTGCCAAATTTGGTTGAAATCGGTTCAGATTTGGATATATCTCCCACATATATAGCTTTCGCCCGATTTACACTCATATGACCACAGAGACCAATTTTTAACTCCGATTTAGTTGAAATTTTGCACAGGGAGTAGAATTGGCATTGTAGCCAAGTGTGCCAAATTTGGTTGAAATCCGTTCAGATTTAGATATATCTCCCATATATAGCTTTCGCCCGATTTACACTCATATGACCACAGAGGCCAATTTTTAACTCCGATTTAGTTGAAATTTTGCACAGGGAGTAGAATTAGCATTGTAACTATGCGTGCCAAATTTGGTTGAAATCGGTTCAGATTTGGATATATCTCCCATATATAGCTTTCGCCCGATTTACACTCATATGACCACAGAGGCCTATTTTTAAAATTTGGTTGAAATCGGTTCAGATTTAGATATAGCTCCCATATATATGTTTTTCTGATTTCGACAAAAATGATCAAAATACCAACATTTTCCTTGTAAAATCGCCACTGCTTAGTCCAAAAGTTGTAAAAATGACTCTAATTTTCCTAAATTTCTAATACATATATATCGAGCGATAAATCATAAATAAACTTTTGCGAAGTTTCCTTAAAATTTCTTCAGATTTAAATGTTTCACATATTTTTTTACTAATATTGTGTTCCACCCTAGTGCATTAGCCGACTTAAATTTTGAGTCTATAGATTTGTAGAAGTCTATCAATTTCTGTCCAGATCGAGTGATATTTAAATGTATGTATTTGGGACAAATTTTTATATATAGCCCCCAACACATTTGACGGATGTGATATGGTATCGAAAATTTAGATCTACAAAGTGGTGCAGGGTATAATATAGTCGGCCCCGCCCGACTTTAGACTTTCCTTACTGGTTTTTTATGTTTTCGTCGGTAACCACTTCTTTCGGGCATCCACTGCGTTCACCGTCCTCCATGCTCATTACACCATGCTTGAATTTTGCATACCAATCAATTATTGTTGATTTCCCTGGGGCAAAGTCCGGAAACTCATTGTCAAGCCAAGTTTTTGCTTCCACCGTATTTTTTCCCTTCAGAAAACAGTATTTTATCAAAACACGAAATTCCTTTTTTCCATTTTTTCACAATAACAAAAGTTGCTTCACAAAAGACGCCCTATCTCACAAACTAATTGACTTACAGACGTCAAATTTTGACACGAATCATTTGAAGGTTGGTACTATATAAAAATAATATGCATTTAATACTAGCGACGCCATCTATGTGTCAGACCGGGGACTTATCAGCCAACCTGTTACGGTCAAAAGTTCGGCCGGTCTGAATCTAAAATACCCATCACAATGAAACGTATACAATAATTTGCTTTGAAAATACCTCCGTGTAACGGATTATCATGTATAGTAGATATACCATATCACAACTTCGGCTGCAGACAAAAGTGGTACAAATTCGGTTGATATCAGGTCTGTAGTAAATTATAGGTCCTTAAGAAATTGTTTATTAACATTTATGGTCATACATTTACGAGGGATTTCGAAAGAAATAAAATTGTCGACAGAAATAAAATTTTGACAATATTTTCCATAGAAATAAAATTTTGAGAAAATTTTCTATAGAAATAAAATTTTGAGAAAATTTTCGATAAAAATAAGACTTTTGAGAACATTTTCGATAGAAATAAAATTTTGAAAAAATTTCCTATAAAAATAAAATTTCGTCACAATTTTCTATAGAAATAAAATTTTGTTGTCGTTTTTGATTTCAGCCTAAAACAATGCATTGCCTAAACTACAAATGTAGCTTAACCAACACAGGAAAAGCTATATTTGTAGTTTAGTCAATGCATGGTTTTAGGCTGAAATCAAAAACGACAACAATGATTAAAGAAAAAACCAACAATAACAAAACAAAACGAAATAAAATTTTAACAAAATTTTCTATCGAAATAAAAGTTTACAACATTTTTGTAGAAATCAATTTCTGACAATATTTTCCATAAAAATAAAATTTTAACAAGTATATACGGCCGCAAGTTCGGCCAGGCCGAATCTTATGTACCCACCACCATGGATTGCGTAGAAACTTCTACGAAAGACTATCATCCACAATCGAATTACTTGGGTTGTGGTATCTTAAAACTTCTTAACATCGTTTTCTAAATTGTGATTTAGTCCATACGTGGTATATATTAGTCAAAAAAAGTTATGTATAGTTATGTCTACAAATAATTACGAATCGATATGGACTTTTTGTACGATACGTAGAGAGCCAGAATTGAAATATGGGGATAGCTTATATGGGGGCTATATACAATTATGAACTTGATATGGACCAATTTTTGTGTGATTGGGGATCGATTTATCTGAGGGCCATATATAACTATAGACCGATATGGACCTAGTTAGGCATGGTTGTTAACGACCATATACTAGCACAATGTACCAAATTTCAACTCACTCGGATGAAATTTGCTCCTCCAATAGGTTCCAAAACCAAATCTCGGGATCGGTTTATATGGGGCTATATATAATTATGGACTGATAGGAACCAATTCCTGCATGGTTGTTGGATACCATATACTAACATCACGTACCAAATTCCAACCGAATGGGAAGAATTTTGCTCTTCTCTGGAGGTCAAATCTGGGGATTGGTTTATATGGGGCCTATATATAATTATGGACCGATATCGACCAATTTTTGCATGGGAGTTTGAGGCCATATATTAACACCACGTACCAAATTTCAACTGAATCAGATGAATTTTGGTCTTCCAAGAGGTTCCGGAGGTCAAATCTGGTGATCGGTTTATATGGGGGCTATATATATAATTATGAACCGATGTGGACCAATTTTTGCATGGTTGTTAGAGACCATATACTAACATCACGTACCAAATTTCAGCCGGATCGGATGAAATTTGCTTCTCTTAGAGGCCTCGCAAGCCAAATCGGGGGATCGGTTTATATGGGGGCTATATATAATTATGGACCGATGTGGACCAATTTTTGCATGGTTGTTAGAGACCATATACTAACACCATGTACCAAATTGCAGCCGGATCGGATGAAATGTGCTTCTCTTAGAGGCCTCGCAAGCCAAATCGAGGGATCGGTTTATATGGGGGCTATATATAATTATGGACCGATGTGGACCAGTTGTTGCATGGTTGTTAAAGACCATATACTGACACCATGTACCAAATTTCAGCCGGATCGGATGAAATTTGCTTCTCTTAGGGGCCTCGCAAGCCAAATCGGGGGATCGGTTTATATGGGGCCTATATATAATTATAGACCGATGTGGACCAATTTTTGCATGGTTGTTAGAGACCATATACTAACACCATGTACCAAATTTCAGCCAGATCGGATGAAATTTGCTTCTCTTAGAGGCCTCGCAAGCCAAATTTTGGAGTCCGTTTATATGGGGGCTATACGTAAAAGTGGACCGATATGGTCGTGGTGAAATTCTAAGTCGATCTGAGCATGTCCGTCCGTCCGTCCGTCCGTCCGTCTGTTGAAATCACGCTAACTTCCGAACGAAACAAGCTATCGACTTGAAACTTGGCACAAGTAGTTGTTATTGATGTAGGTCGGACGGTATTGCAAATGGGCCATATCGGTCCACTTTTACGTATAGCCCCCATATAAACGGACCCTCAAATTTGGTTGTGATTGCTCTAAGAGAAGCAAATTTCATCCGATCCGGTTGCAATTTGGTACATGGTGTTAGTATATGGTATCTAACAACCATGCAAAAATTGGTCGATATCGGTCCACTTTTACGTATAGCCCCCATATAAACGGACCCCCAAATTTGGCTTGCGATTACTCTAAGAGAAGAAAATTTCATCCGATCCGGCTGAAATTTAGTACATGGTGTTAGTATAAGGTCTCTAACAACCATGCAAAAATTGGTCCATATCGGTCCACTTTTACGTATAGCCCCCATATAAACGGACCCCCAAATTTGGCTTGCGATTGCTCTAAAAGAAGCAAATTTCATTCGATCATGCTGAAATTTGGTATATGGTGTTAGTATATGGTCTTTAACAATCATGCAAAAATTTGTCCATATCGGTCCACTTTTACGTATAGCCCCCATATAAACGGACCCCCAAATTTGGCTTGCGATTGCTCTAAGAGAAGCAAGTTTCATCCGACCAGGCTGAAATTTGATACATGGTATTAGTATATAGTCTCTAAGAACCATTCAAAAATTGGTCCATATCAGTCCATAATTATATATAGCCCCCATATAAACCGATACCCAGATTTGAACTCCGGAGCCACTTGGACTAGCAAAATTCATCCGATCCGGTTGAAATTTCCAACGTGGTGTTAATATATGGCCGTTAATAACCATGCCAAAATTGGTCCATATCGGTCTATAGTTATATATAGCCGATCCCCAATCACACAAGAATTGGTCCATATCTGTTCATAATCATGCTTGCCACTCGAGCAAAAATAATCTAGCAAAATTTGTCGAAATTTTATTCCTATAGAAAATTTTTTCAAATTTTATTTCTATAGAAAATTTTGGCAAAATTTTATTTCTGTAGAAAATTTTGGCAAAATTTTGTTTCTTTAGAAAATGTCAAAATTTTAATTCTGTAGAGAATGTTGTCAAAATTTTAAATCTTTTGAAAATTTAGTAAAAATTTTATTTCTATAGAAAATTTTGTCAAAATATTATTTCTATAGAAAAATTTGTTAAAATCGTATTTCTATAGAAAATTTTGTTCAAATTTTACTTCTATAGAAAATGTTGTCAAAATTTTATTTTGTCAAAATTTTATTTCTATAGAAAATTTCTTCAAACTTAATTATATACGTATTTAATCGGCAATTTTAAGTTTAATATATACCACGTATGGACTACGTGGTATATATTACGGTATTAGGAAGTTTTAAGATATCTTGTCATCGGCAAAAGTTATCGCAACCCAAGTAAATCGATTGTGGATGACAGTCTTCAGTAGAAGTTTCTACGCAATCCATGGTGGTGGGTACATAAGCTTCGGCCTGGCTGAACTTACGGACGTATATACTTGTTGTTTTTCGATAGGAATAAAATTTTGATAAAATTTTGGTTAGAAATAAAATTTTGACAAAAAATTCGATAGAAATAAAATTTTGATAAAACTTTCGATAGAAATAAAATTTAACAAAATTTTGGGTAGGAATTAAATGTTGACAAAATTTTCTATTGAAACAAAAATTTAGTACAGAGATAAAATATTCACAATTTTTAATTTGTTAAAACATTTAAATAAAGGATATTAGTGCACCCAAAAAATTGTCGCTTATAGGAGAGATCATAATACATAATAGTGCAAATACTGGAATAAGGTTCTAAAATAAAATAATTAAATATTTATTTCGAAGAAAAAAAAACTCTATTAAATTTTTGGTACAAATTTATTAAATTTTTTTGTGGATTATTTTTGGCACGAGTGGTAACCGTGCTTGTCTAACAAAACGTTATGATTACGTATAACCTCAAAAATGTAAAGCTAACTATAGAGCTATCAGATGGCATATTGCAATACAAGGGTTGCCCAATGTCACTTTTACTCATTGTGATATACTTAAAAGCCAAAAAATTTAAATAATGATTCTACTTTGGACTGACTTTGCATATAAGGAGCGTCCACAAATTCGTTCATACCTAGGGTCTGTTGTTAACATTTGATTGTTTTAGTTTTTTTTTTTTTTGTTTGTAAGCAAATCGTGCTCTTAATGCACAAAAAATCACCAAATCTACAGACGATGCCCTATAGGCAAGGGATTTTTTTTTTTTTCAAAAAAATTAAAAAAAAAAATCACAATTCCAGCGTCAGCGATGGTCCTCTGAAGTACCTTTAGAGCCCTTTAGAAGGAACTAAAGAATAGTAAAGCACCCGAAAAGAAAACCGAACCCATTGAGGAATAAGAATTATAGCTTTTCCATTGCCATTGAATTGGCATTGATGTATTACAGGTTTTTGTATTCACCACAAAGAAAAAACAAAACCAAATTGAATCCATATATCATACACCCAAACAAAAAAAAAATGATCACCACAAAAAGTATATACATAAATTCTAAAAATTTTTAAAATATTGACTAATTTTCGATACAAAAAAAAAATTTTTTTGACAAAATTTTCTATAGAAATAAAATTTTGACAAAATTTACTATAAAAATAAAATTTTGATAGAAATAAAATTTTAACACTTTAACAACAATTTTAATAAAATTTTGGTAAATTTTTCGATAGCAATAAAATTTTGACAAAATTTTCTATAAAAATAAAATTTTATATAAAAATTATATTTTGACAAAATTTCACGGACAGACGGACATCGACTCAGGAGCCCACCTTTAGCATTTTTGCCAAAGACACCATGTGTCTATCTCGTCTCCTTCTGGGTGTTGCAAACATATGCACTAACTTATAATACCCTGTTCCACAGTATGGAGCAGGGTATAAACAGGTATATACGGCCGTAAGTTCGGCCAGGCCGAATCTTATGTCCCCTCCACCATGGATTGCGTGAAAACTTCTACGAAAGACTGTCATCCACAATCGAATTACTCTTAAAACTTCTTAACATCGTTTTGTAAATTGTGAGTTAGCCATACGTGGTAGAGAGCCAGAATTGAATAAGGGGGTTGCTTATATGCGGGCAATATACAATTATGAACTTGATATGGACCATTCTTTATGTGATTGGGGATCGATTTATCTGAGGGCTATATATAACTATAGACCGATATAGTTAGGCATGGTTGTTAACGGCCATATACTAGCACAATGTACCAAATTTCAACTGACTCGGATGAAATTTGCTCCTCCAAGAGGCTCCAAAACCAAATCTCGGGATCGGTTTATATGGGGGCTATATATGATTATGGACTAATATGGACCACTTTTGGCATGGCTATTAAATATCATATACTACCACCACGTACCAAATTTAAACCAGATCGGATGAATTTTGCTTCTCCATAAGGCATCGGAGGTCAAATCTGAGGATCGGTTTATATGGGGACTATGTATAATTATGGACTGATATGAACCAATTCCCGCATGGTTTTTGGATAACATATACTAACATCACGTACCAAATTTCCACAGAATCGGATGAATTTTGCTCTTCCAAGGGGCTCCGGTGGTCAAATCTGGGGATCGGTTTATATGGGGGCTATATATAATTAAGGACCAATTTTTGCATGGGTGTTTGAGGCCATATATTAACACCACGTACCAAATTTCAACTGAATCAGATGAATTTTGGTCTTCCAAGGGGCTCCGGACCAATTTTGGCATGGTCATTAGCAACCATATACTAACACCATGTACCAAATTTCAGCCGGATCGGATGGAATTTGCTTCTCTTAGAGGCTCCGCAAGCCAAATCGGGGGATCGGTTTATATGGGGGCTATATGTAATTATGGACCGATGTGGACCAATTTTTGCATGGTTGTTAGAGACCACATACTAACACCATGTACCAAATTTCAGCCGGAACGGATGAAATTTGCTTCTGTTAGAGCAATCGCAAGCCAAATTTGGGGGTCCATTTATATGGGAGCTATACGTAAAAGTGGACCAATATGGCCCATCTGCAATACCATCCGACCTACATCAATAACAACTACTTGTGTCAAGTTTCAAGTCGATAGCTTGTTTCGTTCGGAAGTTAGCGTGATTTCAACAGACGGACGGACAGACCGACGGACCCAGAATATTTATACTTTATGGGGTCTTAGAGCAATATTTCGATGTGTTACAAACGGAATGACAAAGTTAATATACCCCCATCCTATGGTGGAGGCTATAATAAAATTTTGAAAGAATTTTATTTAGAAATTAAATTTTGACAAAATGTTTTAAAGAAATACAATTTTGACTAAATTTTCTATAGAAATAAAATTTTGAAAAAATTTTCTATAGGAATACAATTTTGACAAAATTTTCAACAGAAATAAAATTTGGCAAAACTTACTATAGAAATAAAATTTTTACAAAATTGTCTATAGCAATAAAATTTTGACAAAGTATTCTATAGAAATAAAATTTTGAAACAATTTTCTATAGAAATAAAATTTTGAAACAATTTTTTATAGAAATAGAATAGTGCATAAAAATTTTATAGAAATAAAATTTTGCAAAAATTTTTTACAAAATTTTCTATAGAATTAAAAGTTTGTTAAAATATTGTATATAACTAAAATGTTGACAAAATGTTTTAAAGAAATTTTAACAAAATTTTCTATAGAAATACAATTTTGGTAGATTTTTCGATAGCAATAAAATTTTGATAATATTTTCTATAGAAATAAAATTTTTCAAAATTTTCTATAGAAATAAAATTTTGCAAAATTTTCCATTGGAATAAAATTTTAACAAAATTTTTTATAAAAATAATATTTTAACAAAATTTTCCATGGAAATAAAATTTTGACTAAATTTGCTATAGAAATAAAATTTTGTTAAAATGTTTTATAGAAATAAAATTTTGCAAAAAAATTTCTATAGGAATAAAATTTTGACAAAATTTTCAACAGAAATAAAATTTGGCAATACTTTCTATGGAATTTTGCAAAAATTTTTTACAAAATTTTCTATAGAATTTAAAGTTTGTTAAAATATTTTATATAAATAAAATGTTGACAAATTTTTTTAAAGAAATTTTAACAAAATTTTCTATAGAAATACAATTTTGGTAGATTTTTCGATAGCAATAAAATTTTGACAAAATTTTCTATAGAAATAAAATTTTGCAAAATCTTCTATAGAAATAAAATTTTGCAAAATTTTCTATTGAAGTAAAATTTTAACAAAATTTTCTATAAAGATTATATTTTGACAAAATTTTCTATGGAAATAAAATTTTGACTAAATTTTCTATAGAAATAAAATTTTGAAAACACAATTCTATAGGAACAAAATTTTGACAAAAATTTTCAACAGAAATAAAATTTGGCAAAACTTTCTATAGAAATAAAATTTTGACAAAATTGTCTATAGGAATAAAATTTTGACAAAATATTCTATAGAAATAAAATTTTGAAACAATTTTCTATAGAAATAAAATTTTGCTAAAATTTTATATAGAAAATACAATTTTAACAAAATTTTCTATAGACATAAAAGGTTGACAAAATATTCTATAGAAATAAAATTTGCTAAAATTTTATATAGAAATTAAATTTAAAAAAAAATTCTTGTAGAAATAAAATCTTGACACAATTGTCTATAGAAATAAAGTTTTGACAAAATTTTCCATAGAAATAAAGTTTTGACAAAATTTTCTATAGAAATAATATTTTTTCAAACAACGTTTTTTCACGAACAACGTGAGGGTGCATATGTTATACATCCAGCCAGCGTACCGATGCTGAACGTCGCTATGGCCGTTCGGTATCTCGTTCTGTGTATGATGGTGTAGGTGGGCGTTATTCAAAGGCTGAATTTTCGGATGCTGAAACAAATGACCGTGAAGATTTGATAGCCGAAGACGATCACACGTAGTCATGATTGATTTAGGTCGGATGGTATTGCAAATGGGCCATATCGGTCCACTTTTACGTATAGCCCCCATATAAACGGACCCCCAAATTTGGCTTGCGATTGCTTTAAGAGAAGCAAATTTCATCCGATCCGGCTGAAATTTGGTACATGGTGTTAGTATATGGTCTCTAACAATCATGCGAAAATTGATCCATATCGGTCCATAATTACATATAGCCCCATATAAACCGATCACCAGATGGAGCCTCTTGAAGAAGCAAAATTCATCCGATCCGGTTGAAATTTGCAACGTGGTGTTAGTATATGGCCGCTAACAACCTTCCCAAAATTAGTACATATCGGTCTATAGTTATATACAGGCGATCTCCAATCACACAAAAATTGGTCCATATCGGTTCATAATCATGTGGCAACCATGATCGAGCCAAAAATAATCTACCAAAATTGTATTTCTATAAAAAATTTTGTAAAAAATTTTTTACTATAGAATATTTTGTTAACATTTTATTTCTATAGAAAATTGTGTCAAGATTTTATTTCAATAGTGGTGAAGGTTATATGGATGAGGAGGAAAATTTCAAAAGTTTTAGTGGTAATGCAACTGAAGCATAAAATGTTGACAAAATTCTCTATAGAAATTAAATTTTGATAAAATTTTCTATAGAAATAAAAATTTAACAAAAATTGTCTATAGAAGTAAGATTTTGACAAAATGATTAAAGGAAAAAAACCAACAGTAACAAAACAAAACGAATGGGAAATAAAGTTTTGACAAAATTTTCTATATATATAAAAAAATGTAAAAATTTTCAATATAAATGGAATTTGGACAAAATTTTCTATAGAAATAACAAAATGAAAAATTTTCTAACGAAATAAAATTCTGACGAAATTTTCTATAAAAATAAATTATTGACAAAATTTTCTATAGAAATTGAAGTTTGCAAAAATTTTTTATAAAAATAAAATTTTGCAAAAATTTTTTATGGAAATAAAATTTGCAAAAATTTTTCTAGAAATAAAATTTTGCAAAAATTTTCTATTGAAATAAACTTTTGGCAAAATTTTCTATGGAAATAAAATTTTGGCAAAATTTTCTATGGAAATAAAACTTTGGCAAAATTTTCTATATTTTTCTCTTCCGAAAATATTGGTCAGTTTTTGTCGAGTGTCGAATGCTTTGTGAAGACACACAAATAAATTCATTTCGATTCATCATGATGACCTTTGTTCTGGATATTGTCAAGATTATAATTTATGGTCATATAATACAATGATAATAACAAATAATAATAATAATAATCGTCATAACACAAATAATACTTCTCGTAGTAATGTATAATGGTCATGGGATATTAATTTTTTTTGTAAACGCCATACTTCATGCATTATGATGGCCCATACTTCACTTCATTCTAATGCATTGTGTTTGTCCGTCTGTCCTTCTCTACGTTTGGAGCACCCACCATTCTGGATAAAAGAAAAAAAAATCATCTTTCCATGCGGTGTCATTTCAGCCATTCTTAGCCATATTCAAACACATATCGTGTCTTCTTTTGATAACAGAAAAGGGTTCACTTCAGTTCCTTTTCATATCATCAATGCGGCTGTCTTTAGTTGAGTTATTCTTTCTGTTTTGGGTTTCTTTGACTTTTTAGCTTTCTTTTACATGGATGGATGGTTGGTTGGAGTATGACGGCGTTATTAAAGAAGAAAATCTCATGTGATTTTGGTTTTTTTCTTTATGTTTGCTTCTTTAGAAATGACATAAATAAAACTTCCATTACATTATACCGCCAAAGATAGCAAAACTTCAGTAGGGACCTCATACATGTAAAACCCTTTTAATTTAATATATGGTAAGAGACTTAAGAATACACTGAAAAGTCGGGAAGCACATAAATCAACATAACCCAATGTATGGTTCTATGGCATACCTGCCATTCCATGAGGAAGAATGGCAGGTATGGTAAGCTTTAGTTGGTGTGATAGCAATGCATTGCATCGTGATAACATTTTAAAATGATGTAAAGATGCAGCTTCAAGGAGCTTAAGAATTCAATTCTGGGTATCGGTTTATATGTAGAGCAACATGCAGCTTAATTCGTGATCATCCCAAAAATATCACAAATTATATTCAAATACTTAAAACTTCAAAATTTGTATATGAAAAACTTCTTTTGCTCATATCTCCTGAACTAGCGAGAAAAGGAGTGAAATTCGTGACCACCCCGAAAAAATCGAAGTTTCCATTCAAATCGTAACAAGTATATACGGCCGTAAGTTCGGTCGAAGCTTATGTACCCTCCACCATGGATTGCCTAGAAACTTCTTCTAAACACTGCCATCCACAATCGAATTACTTGGGTTGCGGTAACGCTTGCCGATGGCAAGGTATCTTAAAACCTCCTAACACCATCTTCTAAATTGTATGTAAGTCCATACGTGGTATATATTAAATTAAAAAAAATTACCTATAGAAATAAAATGTTAACAAAATTTTGCATAGAAATAAAATTTTGACAAAATTTTCCATAGAAATAAAATTTTGACAAAATTTTCTATGGCAATGAAATTTTAACAAAATTTTCTATAGATATAAAATTTTAACAAAATTTTCTATAGAAATAAAATTTTGACAAAATTTTCTATAGAAATAAAATTTTGGTAGATTATTTTTGGCTTGAGTGGCAACCATGATTATGTACCGATATGGACCAATTTTTGTGTAATTGGGGATTGGCTATATATAACTATAGACCAATATGGACCACTTTTGGTATGGTTGTTAGAGGCTATAAACTAACACCTCGTTCCACATTTGAACCGGATCGGATGAATTTTACTTCTCTAAGAGGCTCCGGAGGTCAAATGTGGAGAACGGTTTTTATGGGGGCTATATATAATTATGGACCGATATGGACCAATTCTGGCACGGTTGTTAGAGACCATATACTAACACCATTTTTTAAATTTCAACCGGATCGGATGAAATTTACTTCTCTTAGTGGATCCGCAAGCTAAATCTGGGGATCGGTTTATATGGGGGCTATATAAAATTATGAACCGATGTGGACCACTTTTTGCAAGGATGTTGGAGACCATATACTTACACCACGGTCCAGTTTGAACCGGATCGGATGAATTTTGCTCCTCCAAGAGGCTCCAGAGGTCAAATCTGGAGAACGTTTAATATGGGGGCTATATATAATTATGGACCGATATGGACCAATTCTGGCACGGTTGTTAAAGATCATATACTAACACCATGTTCCAAATTACAACCGGCTTGGATGAAATTTGCTTCTCTTGGAGACTTCGCAAGCCAAATCTGGGGATCGGTTTATATGGGGGCTATATATAATTATGAAGCGATGTGGACCAATTCTGGCATGGTTGTTAGAGACCATATACTAACACCATGTTCCAAAATTCAGCCGGATCGGATGAAATTTGCTTCTCTTTGAGGCTCCGCAAGCCAAATCTGAGGATCGGTTTATATGGGGGCTAATTAAATTATGGACCGATGTGGACCAATTCTGGCACGGTTGTTAGAGACCATATACTAACACCATGTTCCAAATTTCAGCCGGATCGGATGAAATTTGCTTCTCTTTGAAGCTCCGCAAGTCAAATCTGAGGATCGGTTTATATGGGGGCTATATAAAATTATGAACCGATGTGGACCACTTTTTGCAAGGATGTTGGAGACCATATACTTACACCACGGTCCAGTTTGAACCGGATCGGATGAATTTTGCTCCTCCAAGAGGCTCCAGAGGTCAAATCTGGAGAACGGTTTATATGGGGGCTATATATAATTATGGACCGATATGGCCCAATTCTGGCACGGTTGTTAGAGATCATATACTAACACCATGTTCCAAATTTCAGCCGGATCGGATGAAATTTGCTTTTCTTTGAGGCTCCGCAAGCCAAATCTGAGGATCGGTTTATATGGGGGCTAATTAAATTATGGACCGATGTGGACCAATTCTCGCATGGTTGTTAGAGACTATATACCAACATCATGTACCAAATTTCCGAACGAAACAAGCTGTCGACTTGAAACGTGGCACACATAGTCATTATTGACTTAGGTCGGATGGTATTGCAAACAGAGATGGTCTGTATCAAACATTTTTAGGTTTGCGACTGTCGCAAAGTTGTAAACGTCATAAACGTCACATACGTGTCGTAAATGTAGAAAAAGTAACAAAAAGTCGCAAACTCAAAATACTTTAGTCGCGTCAGCTAGGCAGCAAATTCGATGATATCCAAGACGATGGTATGTGCGAAGAGAAGGTTTTAGTCCCCACCTTTTCCCTATTGTCTTTTGCATGAGTACAGGGTAACCGTGGATTTTCTCGTCCTTTCTTAGCTTTAAGCTCAGTCTCCTGTCCAATATAACCCCAAGGTATTTTGCACACTCACTAACGGGAATTTCGATAGCACCTAAGAAAATAGGCTTGACCGTGGAAAAACTTTCCCAAATTTCTGCAGAAACTCACAGCGAATGCTGTCAAGCTAAATTAAAAAAATGTTCAGGATTTCTTCTATTCAAAATTAGGTTTTCTACAGTAGGTTTACGACTTTTGCGACATACGTATTATACCGTCGCAAACGTATGTCGCAAAAGTCACAGTTTGTGACAGGCCAACCCTGATTGCAAATGGGCCATAGAGAAGCCTCTTAGAGAAGCAAATTTTATCCGATCCGGTTGAAATTTGCAACGTGGTGTTAGTATATGGCCGCAACCAATATTGGAAAATTGGTCCATATCGGTCTATAGTTATATATTCCCAATCACACAAAAATTGCTCCATATCGGTTCATAATCATGCTTGACATTGAAGCCAAAAATAATCTACAAAAATTTTTTGCTATAGAAAATTTTGTCAAAATTTTGTTTCCATAGAAAATGTTGTCAAAATTTTTTTACTATAGGAAATTTGTCAAAATTGTATTTCTATAGAAAATCTTGTCGAAAATTTATTTTTACTATAGAAAATTTGTCAAAATTTTATTTCTATAGAAAATTTTGTCAAAATTTTATTTTTATAGAAAATTTTGTCACAATTTTATTTGTATAGAAAATTTTGTCAAAATTTTATTTCCATAGAAAATGTTGTCAAAATTTTATTTCCATAGAAAATGTTGTCAAAAATTTATTTTTATAAAAAATTTTGTCAAAATTTTATTTCTATAGCAAATTTTGTCAAAATTTTATTTCTATAGAAAATTTTGTCAAAATTTTATTTGTATAGAAAATGTTGTTAAAATTTTATTTCCATAGAAAATGTTGTCAAAATTTTATTTCCATAGAAAATGTTGTCAAAAAATTATTTTTATAAAAATTTTTTTCAAAATTTTATTTCTATATAAAATTTTGTCAAAATTTTATTTTTATAAAAAATTTTTGTAAAAAATTTTTTACTATAGAAAATTTGTGAAAATTTTTTTCTATAGAAAATTTGTCAAAATTTTCTTTCTATAGAATATGTTGTCAAAATTTTATTACTATAGAAAATTTAGTCAAAATTTTATTTCTATAGAAAATTTTGTCAAAATTTTATTTTTATAAAAAATTTTTTACAAAATTTTTTACAAAATTTTTTACTATAGAAAATTTGTGAACATTTTTTTTCTATAGAAAATTTTGTCAAAATTTTATTTCTATTGAACATTTTGTCAAAATTTTATTTCATTTTTTCAAAATTTTATTTCTATAGAAAATTTTGTCAAAATTTTATTTCTATTGAACATTTTGTCAAAATTTTGTCAAACTGAATTATATACGTATTTTATCGGAATTTTTTTGTTTAATATATACCCCGTATGAACTAACTTACAATTTAGAAGACGGTGTTAAGAAGTTTTAAAATAGCTTGCCATTGGCAAGTGTTACCGCAACCCATGTAATTCGATTGTGGATGACAGTCTTTAGTAGAAGTTTCTACGCAATACATGGCGGAGGGTACATAAGATTCGGCCTTGCTGAACTTACGGCCGCATATACTTCTTTTATACCAGTCATTTAGATATTTTATGGGAAAGAAGAATTTCATAAAAAATGTATCTTTTTTGTTTAAATGCATTGCGAAAATCTCAAAAAATTCAATACAATTTAGTTCAATTTTCGAACTATGTTGTTAATTTTCCCCCACATTTTTTTTCTGTGTATGGAGTGAATTGTTTCAGCTAGCAATTTAAAATTTCCTTCGCTGTTAGTCAAACTCTGTACTGGCTTCGACATTTCTTAAATACTCCCCATTCATACAAGAATAAATACAAGCCAACATTTGTAAAATAAATTCTTATTTGTATTATTGCCATGTTGATACTTGGAAATAGCTCCCCAATGTACCATAATCCGTTTGTGTTTTCATTCAAACATTTCACCTCTTTAGCATTCGCCCTCAAACTGAGGCGAGACTCCATCTAAGAGCTCATAAAAAATATCATTTTTATTATCATCACAATCTGAACAAATTCTTAGCACATAACATTCATATGTACGATGATGATGATGATGATGATGATGTTGGTGACGATGCTGTCTTTACTCTTATCTGGAACTGACTCTAATTCTAAATCTGAATGTCTGATGCTGCTGGTGTCTGTCCGACCGCCCGCCTGTCCTTTTGGAAAGATCACTTGTTTGTTTATTTCAATCCCCCCTTTATCAACAGCAGGGCCGCGGCATTATTATACCCATCATCATTGCCATCGTCTTTGTGGTTACTGGAAGATGAAGGTGGGCACCTTTTGGCCCAGTAATGTTGGTAAGTCTGTGTGTGTGTGGGTTTGTGGTGTCGCTATTTTCATATGGATAACTTTTACTCCAGTATCCAGATGGAGTTAAATCCCATTGCAGATATTGAGGATGAGCTCTTGGCATGAGGAGTGAGTGCAATTTAGAAGTGCTAAAGTGTTGACTATTATTGTGAAGCACCGAAGGACAATACACCAAGGTATTCTCCATTCCATTAGAGTTGCAGCGCCAACTCTTCTACACGTTCATGGTCATTATTTTGGTTTTGGTGGCTTATTGGTTGCTCATTCATTACCCAGGAGTTTATGACTTTTTAATGAAGTTTACTTGAAACACAATAGCAATCTTTTCCTATTACGAAATTTTCAAATATCTCACTGTACTTGAGTTAAATAGACTTGAGCAGTGGGAACAGAAGAAAACTGTTTTATGGACAAAAATAGGGAGCCACCATCGATAAAATCACCAAAAAACAAGTATATACGGCCGAAAGTTCGGCCAGGTCGAAGCTCATGTACCCTCCACCATGGATTGCATAGAAACTTCTACTGAAGACTGTCATCCACAATCGAATTACTTGGGTTGCGGTAACTTTTGCCGATGACAAGGTATCTTAAAACTTCCTAATACCGTAATATATATCACGTAGTCCACACGTGGTATATATTAAGTTTGACAAAATTTTCTATAGAAATAAAATTTTGACAAAATAAAATATTGATAACATTTTCTATAGAAGTAAAATTTGGACAAAATTTTCTATAGAAATACGATTTTAACAAAATTTTCTATAGAAATAACATTTTGACAAAATTTTCTATAGAAATAAAATTTTGACAACATTTTCAAAAGATTTCAAATTTTGACAACATTCTCTACAGAATTAAAATTTTGACAACATTTTCTACAGAAATAAAATTTTGACAACATTTTCTACAGAAATAAAATTTTGATAGATTATTTTTGCTCGAGTGGCAAGCATGAATATGAACCGATATGGACCAATTTTTGTGTGATTGGGGATCGGCTATATATAACTATAGACCGATATGGACCAATTTTGGCATGGTTATTAGCGGCCATATACTAACACCATGTTGCAAATTTCAACCGGATCGCATGAATTTTGCTCGTCCAAGTGGCTCCGGAGTTCAAATCTGGGAATCGGTTTATATAGGGGCTATATATAATTATGGACTGATATAGACCAATTTTTGAATGGTTCTTAGAGACTATATACTAATACCATGTACCAAATTTCAGCCGGATCGGATGAAATTTGCTTCTCTTAGAGGATCCGCAAACCAAATCTGGGAATCGGTTTATATGGGGGCTATATATAATTATGGACCGATATGGACCAATTTTTGCATGGTTGTTAGAGACTATATACTAACCGGATCGGATGAATTTTGCTCCTCTAAGAGGCTCCGGAGTTTACATCTGGGGATCGGTTTATATGGGGGCTATATATAATTATGGACCGATATGAACCAATTTTTGCATGGTGGTTAGAGACCATATACTAATACCATGTACCAAATTTCAGCCGTATCGGATGAAATTTGCTTCTCTTAGGGGCTCCGCAAGCCAAATCTGGAGATCGGTTTATATGGGGGCTATATATAATTATGGACCGATGTGGACCAATTTTTGCATGGTTGTTAGAGACTATATACTAACACCATGTTCCAAATTTCAGCCGGATCGGATGAATTTTGTTTCTCTTTGAGCCTGCGCAAGCCAAATCTGGGGATCGGTTTATATGGGGACTATATATAATTATGGACCGATGTGCACAAATTTTAGCATGGTTATTAGAGATTATATACTAAGACCATGTTCCAAATTTCAACCGGATCGGATGAAATTTGCTTCACTTAGAGGCTCCGCAAGCCAAATCTGGGGATCGGTTTATATGGGGTCTATATATAATAATGGACCGATGTGGACCAATTTTTTCATGTTTGTTAGAGACTATATACGAACACCATGTTCCAAATTTCAGCCGGATCGGATGAAATGTGCTTCTCTTTGAGGCTCCGCAAGACAAACCTGGACATCGGTTCATATGGGGGCTATATATAATTATGGATCGATGTGTTATTAGAGGCCATATACCAAGACGATGTACCTAATTTCAGCCAGATCGGATGAAATACACTTCTCTTAGAGGAACCGCAAGCCAAATTTG
Source organism: Haematobia irritans (assembly GCF_050003625.1). Classification (NCBI taxonomy): domain Eukaryota; kingdom Metazoa; phylum Arthropoda; class Insecta; order Diptera; family Muscidae; genus Haematobia; species Haematobia irritans. The sequence continues at coordinate 27,451,422 of NC_134400.1, forward strand.
GGGGTCCGTTTATATGGTCTCTAACAACTATGCAAAAATTGGTCCATATCGGTCCACTTTTACGTATAGCCCCCATATAAACGGACCGCAATATATACCACGTGTGGACTACGTGATATATATTACGGTATTAGGAAGTTTTAAGATACCTTGCCATCGGCAAGTGTTACCGCAACCCAAGTAATTCGATTGTGGATGACAATCCATGGTGGGGGGTACATAAGCTTCGGCCTGGCCGAACTTACGGCCGTATGTACTTGTTTTTTTTTTTTTTGATTTGCCTAAAATTTTGCCCAAAGAATACAATTAGCGATAAAGTCAAGTGTGCTTACTTTAATGGACATCGGTTCTATGTATATAATATTAGGGAAAAAAATAAGAAAAAATTGTTTTGTTTTTCAAGTTTTTCCTCGTTTGTTTTTAACTAAATCCAAAGTACTAAAATGTAATCCCATTTAAAGAACTAATTCGAAATCAATGCAGCGAATGATTAAAATGATTACTTCCACCTTATGAGAAGACCATGTAAAATTCATTGCCTCTGAGCCAAATTTGCACAACCTTTGGATCTAAGAAAAAAGCATTTGCTCTGCTTTTATGGCAACGCTTTTTAATGTTGGGGAATGATACGTTTTTTCCACCTTTTAGAAGAAGTGGAGTCATAACTGTAAGTTTTGATTGAATGAGTTAATGCAGTGCAAATTAATTATATTATACATTTAAATAGGATACTGAAAACATATTAATCCCCCATAAGCTAGAATACTTAGGCTCTACTTTTATCACTCAACTTGAGTTAGAAATATATTCATTCGAATTCCAAAAGCCTACACTCTTAGAAAAATATGTTTTTCATATGTTCCGATATAAACAAAGTGTGTTTCGGGCACAATTTTAAAACACAATATATTTAAGTGCAAACATGTAATGTTCCTAAACTAACACTAAATGTTTGGGACATCTATGTTAATATGTTAGAATATATTATGTTTGGGGCATAAATGTTTCATAAAAATCATATGTGTGAATGCAAACATATATAAATTTACAAATTTCGACTAAACATACATATGTTGTGATATTTTATCCAAAGCGACAGAGAGAGTATAGAGAAAGAAATGGAAACCGGGAGAGTTGACGAAAGATATCAACATAACACAGCAAAAGAATCAAAAGAGAACAATTTCTGTGAAACCGCTGGTATGTTGTTTCGGAAAACTGTTTTATGATAAGGCCAAAAATTTGATATGCTTAAGTCTAAATATTATTTAATTTGAATAAAGAGAATGGACATTCGGAACCAAGAGAATATGTATGTGTGGACATGTGTTTTGTTTATCATTTTGGCATTATGGTCACAATTTTTTCTTGGTTCGTTAAAAGAAATCAGGGGTCTTCATAAAATTAACGAAAGGGCACCATACTCTTTTTAGAGTTGGGACAGCAAAATGAAATAAGGAGGAAATAGTGAATAATTACACAGTAAAATGTATAAAAACAAAGTTTAGTTCCTCTTTATTAATAAGTAGTCCAAGAGGAGTTGACGGACACCTTCAAATATAAAAGCGGGCATTAAGTTCGAGTTTTGCAGCTAAAACAATTTAAAAAGTTTATTTTCTTTAAAATGAATTATTAAAGAAAAATAAAAGGCATTTTAGAGCGATGTTGTTAAATGCTAGTAAAAAACTGTTCACGCCTAAATAAATTTATGTTTATATTATAAAATTATTTATGTATGTTTATACTCGACTACTCGTTCTTCATTTGTTAGTTTTTGAATTCCTTTCAAATTTTAAAGTTTTTTACCAAAAACAGTTTTTTGTTACAAAATTATTATTTTTGCAATAAAAAATAATATTTTATCCAAAAATCAGTCAATTTCGTTTATATCATGCACTATTAATGACTAAAAATTTTTAATAACCCACAATTCGAAGTTTCATTATAAAAATTTAATATAGTATAAATATAAATGTGTAAATTAAAAAAAAAAAAAAAAAAAAACAAAAAAAGTGTTCGGTCGGAGCAGGGATTGAACCCACGACCCTTTGCATGCAAGGCAGACATGCTAACCACTGCTCCACGTGGCAAACAAATGTATGTTTTTGTTAAATAATGTTATGTTTGCATGGGCTCGTGGGCGCTGCAAACTATGCTATATAAATGTAACTAATAACGATAATTATCTGCTGGTGACCATGACAGCTACGTAGCCCAGTGGATAGTGTGTTAGCTTACAAACTGTATGGTACTCGGTTCGATTCTCCGTGCAGGCGAAAGGTAAAATTTAAAAAATTTATAAAAGTGAATAATTTCTTCAACATTATTTGTATTACAGAAAAAGGTGCCAAGAATTAAAATATTTCGTGGAAGTGAAAATAACGAGTATGTTAGGGAATGAGCACAATCGTCTTTGGGAAAAATTCTTTCAAGCATATAATATTTTTGGGCTCAAAATGCTTCCAAACATATAATATGTTCACATAAAACAAACATATTAATGTTTCGGCAGTATCCAATAATATATGTGCTTCCTGCAAAATATGTTTGGAACACATGTTAAAGAAGCGATTTTTTTGAGGGTGTAGAAATCCTCTTCCACATAGCATCATTGTTGCAAACACATAAAATGATAAATATTTTTGTGGAAAACTCTATGTTCTTATTTTCTGCTTCATCAGCATTCTAAAGAGTGTTACACTCATTTGCAAATGTTTCACATTCTATTCCACATTACCCTACAATGGATTGACATTGAAAAATAATCAAGAGGCTCCTTGGTGCTGTTGTGTATCACAAAATAAAATCATTGCCGCAATCGAGTATCAGAGATATTTTGTGAAAAGGGAAAAAGTGGCTCTGGCTGACTTAACCTCCTCCATGGAACATCATCTGTTGCAAACACGGTTGCCACTTGTGCCAAAAATAATCTACCAAAATTTGAACAAAATTTTACAAAAATTTTCCAAACTAAAAAAATTCATTTCGAATTTGTTAATAAAATGTTTGTGGTTCTATAGAAAATTTTGTCAAATCATTATTTTTATAGAAAATTTTGTCACAATTTTATTTCTATAGAAAACTTTGTCAAAATTTTATTTCTATAGAAAATTTTGTCAAAATTTTATTTCTTTAGAAAATTTTGTCAAGATGTTATTCCTATAGAAAATTTTGTCAAAATTTTATTTCTATAGAAAACTTTGTCAAAATTGAATTTATATAGAAAATGCTATCAAAATTTTATTTCTATAGAAAACTTTGTCAAAATTGCATTTCTATAGAAAATGTTGTCAAAATTTTATTTTATAGAAATCTTTGTCAAAATTGCATTTCTATAGAAAATGTTATCAAAATTTTATTTCTATAGAAAACTTTGTCAAAATTTTATTACTATAGAACATTTTTTCAAAATTCTTTTGCTATAGAAAATTTTGTCAAAATTTTATATATATATAGAAAATTTTGTCAAAATTTTGTTTTATAGAAAATTTTATCAACATGTTATTCCTATAGAAAACTTTGTCAAAATTTTACTTCTATAGAAAATTTTGTCAAAACTTTTTTGCTATAGAAAATTTTGTAAAAATTTTATTTCTATAGAAAATTTTGTCAAAATTTTATTCCTATAGAAAATGTTGTCAAAATTTTAGTTCTATAGAAAATTTTGTCAAAATTTTTTGCTATAGAAAATTTTGTCAATATTTTTTTGCTATAGAAAAAAATTTTGTCAAAATTTTTTTGCTATAGAAAATTTTGTCAAAATTTTATATATATAGAAAATGTTGACAAATTTTTTTTTGCTATAGAAAATTTTTGTGAAAATTTTATATATATAGAACATTTTGTCAAAATTTTTTTGCTATAGAAAATTTTGTCAAAATTTTATACATATAGAAAATTATGTTAAAATTTTATTTTGTCAAAATTTTATTTTGATAGAAAATTATGTCAAAATTTTATTTCTTTAGGAATTTTGTCACAATTTTGTTTCTATAGAAAAATGTTGTCCAAATTTAATTCTATAGGGAATTTTGTCAAAATTTTATTTCTATAGAAAATTTTGTCAAAATTTTATTTCTATAGAAAATTTTGTAAAAATTTTATTTCTATAGAAAATGTTGTCAAAATTTTATTTCTATAAAACATCTTCTCAAAATTTTATTTCTATATAACATTTTCTAAAAATTTTATTTCTGTAGAAAAATTTTCCAAAATTTTATTGCCATAGAAAATTTTGTCAAAGTTTTATTTCTATAGAAAATTTTGTCAAAATTTTATTTTTATAGAATATTTTGTTGAACAATTTTTTCTACAGAAATATTTGGACAAAAATTTTATTTCTGTAAAATATTTTTTCAAAATTTTATCTATATTGAAAATGTAAGTGTATTTCTATAGAAAATGTGGTCAAAATTTTATTTCTATAAATTATCTTCTCAAAATTTTATTTCTATAGAAAATTTTTGCACAATTTTATTGCAATAGAAAATTTTGTCAAAATTTTATTTCTATAGAAAATTTTTTAAAAATTTTATTGCAATAGAAAATTTTGTCAAAATTTTATTTCTAAATAAAATTTTCTAAAAATTTTATTTCTATAAAATTTTTTTCAAAATTTGATTGCTATAGAAAATTTTTTAAAAATTTTATTTTATAGAAAATTTTGTCAACATTTTATTTCTATAAAAAATTGAAGTACCTACCCAGCAAAAAATTTGGAAGTTCTTCCAAAGGCACACCTTTAAAAGCACTTACAAAAGATGAACTCCCAAAGATGTTCTTTATTTTAACTACACAGGAAGTTCTTTTAATATGTAGAACTCGCTTTTTTATACCCTCCGCCATAGGATGGGGGTATATTAACTTCGTCATTCCGTTTGTAAAAAATCGAAATATTGCTCTAAGACCCCATAAAGTATATATATTCTGGGTCGTGGTGAAATTCTGAGTCGATCTAAGCATGTCCGTCCGTCCGTCTGTTGAAATCACGCTAACTTCCGAACGAAACAAGCTATCGACTTGAAACTTCGCACAAGTAGTTGTTATTGATGTAGGTCGGACGGTATTGCAAATGGGCCATATCGGTCCACTTTTACGTATAGCCCCCATATAAAGGGACCCTCAGATTTGGCTTGTGGAGCCTCTAACAGAAGCATATTTCATCCGATACGGCTGAAATTTGGTACATAGTGTTGGTATATGGTCTCTGACAACCATGCAAAAATTGGTCCACATCGGTCCATAATTATATATAGCCCCCATATAAACCGATCCCCAGATTTGGCTTGTGGAGCCTCTAACAGAAGCATATTTCATCCGATCCGGCTGAAATTTGGTACATGGTGTTGGTATATGGTCTCTAACAACCATGCCAAAATTGTTCCTTATCGGTTCATAAATATATATAGCCCCCATATAATCCGATCCCCAGATTTGGCTTGCGGAGCCTCAAAGAGAAGCAAATTTCATCCGATCTTGCTGAAATTTGGTACATGTTGTTGGTATATGGTCTCTAACAAGCATGCAAAAAATGGTCCACATCGGACCATAATTATGTATAGGCGCCATAGAAACCTTTCTCCAGATTTGACCTCCGGAGCGTCTTGGAGGAGCAAAATTCATCCGATCCGGTTCAAATGTGGAACGTGGTGTTAGTATATGGCCGCTGACAACCATACCAAAATTGGTCCTTATCGGTCTATAGTTATATATAGCCGATCTCCAATCACACAAAAATTGGTCCATATCGGTTCATAATCATGGTTGCCACTCGAGCCATAAATAATCTACCAAATTTTTATTTCTATAGAAAATTTTGTCAAAATTTTATTTCTATAGAAAATTTTGTTAAAATTATATTTCTATAGAAAATTTTGTCAAAATTTTATTTCTATAGAAAATTTTGTCAAAATTTTATTTCTATAGAAAATTTTGTCAAAATTTTATTGCTATAGAAAATTTTGTCAAAATTTTATTGCTATAGAAAATTTTGTTAAAATTTTATTTATATAGAAAATTTTGTTAAAATTTTATTTCTGTAGACATTTTTGTCAAAATTTTATTTCTAAAGAAAATTTTGTCAAAATTTTATTTCTATAAATTTTTTTTTTTGTATGTAATATATACCACGTATGGATTGACATACAATTTAGAAGACGGTGTTACGAGGTTTTAAGATACCTTGCCATCGACAGCGTTACCGCAACTTAAGTAATTCGATTGTGGATGGCAGTGTTTAGAAGATGTTTCTACGAATCCATGGTGGAGGGTACATAAGCTTCGGCCTGGCCGAACTTACGGCCGTATATACTTGTTCTTATTTGTAATGGGTAATTTTTTTTTTTTTGTTTCAAAAAGTTTGTTGAAAAAAAATCTAAATCCATTCAAGAAATATTGCGAATTTTTCGAAATATTTTAATTCAAACGTTGCACCCAAGCGTTAGAATGCATTAAAAATCATATAAAAAAATTATAAACATTTTTTATTTGGCAAAATATAACAAAATTTCTTAATTCACATCCAAAACACTGAATTCGAATCACAGCGTAAGAACTGATGCAAATTCAATGCAACGGCTGTTGAAGCCCATGTTAAATTCATCGCTTCTGCGCCAATTGTGCCCCACTTCCGGATACAAAAAGAACATTTTCACTACTTTTTTGGTGACGCTTTTTTGCTGGGTATTAATTGGAGAGGAATATTTGCAAAATCTATCAAAATATTAAGAATTCTACCAATTTACCCAAAAGTAAAAAATCTACCATTTTTGGTAGAATTCTACCAACTGTGGCAACCGTGGTTGCAAACTCCCACATTATCGTCTTTCACAGTAGGAGGGTTGGGGTATAGGAAGCAATGCATAAAACATTCCATGTTGATCTGCTTATAAACAAATTACATGTTGCACCTCAATGAATGGATGTTGGGTTCATGGAAATGTGTTCGATTTATTTATGAGATTCCAAAAGAAAGTCATTCTTCAGCCATCTCCATCTTTCGGATTCATTCACTCATAGACAGACATTCATGTGTGGCACACATTTTCTGTAATGCTAAATTACATATTCAATATGCACATATACATACATTGCTCAATATATCCAACCATCCATCCATCCATCCATTGATTTCGATATTGATTCGTTCATCCACTTGAATCCCTTTTGAGTTTGTTATTCATTTATGGGTTCAGTCGTTTAGTTGAAGTACCCCTGAAGTCATTTGTAGCTTGATGAAAAATAGTTGCAATTGAAATACATAAATCAGATGGAATCAATGATAATATTTCATGTTTAAATGTCTATGTATTTGTTAATGCCTCTCCCCCCAACCCACGCATCCTTTTCAAGCAGCACTCTGCTGCAGGACTGTTCATTCGGAATGGGTGAAATTTTCCTATTAACATTATTACCATAAGGGAAAACGGTGATATCGTAAGAACAAAGAAAGATGCGAAAGACGGACGTTATATCAATACATAGATAGCTATGGGACGATATGGACCAATTTATGACTGGCAGTTTGAGACCTAACTACTAACATCACAAATAAATTTCAACCGAATCGTGTATCTGAGAGATGCTGATATCCTAAAAAAATGACTACCAAAAAATTTGTTTAGATCCCCAATTTTTGATCCGGGCATAGTGTAAACTTGGATCATCTCCAATGAATTTTATATGGACTTGTCATAGGGCGGAAGTACTCCGTTTTTGGATCCTTTGCACTGCTTTAGGAGTTGTGCTTGGAAGTTCATTTGAATCACGGAATTTATACAAGTATATACGGCCGTAAGTTCAGCCAGGCCGAATATTATTTACTCTCTACCATATAAAATTCTACGAAAGACTGCCATCCACAATCGAATTACCTGGGTTGCGGTAACACTTGCCGATGGCAAGGTATCTTACAACTTTTTAACGCCGTCTTCTAAATTGTAAGTTAGCCCATATGGGGTATATATTAAACAAAAAACATACGGCCGTAAGTTTGGCCAGGCCGAAGCTTATGTACCCTCCACCATGGCTTGTGTAAAAACTTCTACTGAAGACTGTCATCCACAATCGAATTACCTGGGTTGCGGTAACACTTGCCGATGGCAAGGTATCTTACAACTTTTTAACGCCGTCTTCTAAATTGTAAGTTAGCCCATATGGGGTATATATTAAACAAAAAACATACGGCCGTAAGTTTGGCCAGGCCGAAGCTTATGTACCCTCCACCATGGCTTGTGTAAAAACTTCTACTGAAGACTGCCATCCACAATCGAATTACCTGGGTTGCGGTAACACTTGCCGATGGCAAGGTATCTTAAAACTTCTAAATTGCAAGGTAGTCCATACGTGGTATATATTAAACTAAACAAGTATATACAGCAGTAAGTTCGGCCGGGCCGAATCTTAAATACCCACCATCATGAACCAAATATTAGGGTTTCCTTTGAAATTTCAGGAGGGCTTGAGGACACTTCGCGAAGGTAAATTTAAAGATTTCACCTATGAGGACTATATCAGATTCTGCATTTATAAGAAACATTTTTGTTTGAGTTTTAGAGGAATCATTAAGATCTCTTGTAAGTGTGCAAGAAAATTATAAAATAACGTCTTGATTTGAAATCTTAAATCTGTAGATTTTCACCCGAGAAGTAAAATCTGGAAATTTTACATTGAGTTTCAAGCAATTTTCATGAACAGTGCGCCTTCTACACCCTCAAGAAGTGAAGTCGGTCTATATGGAGGCATTATCAAATGAACCGATAAAAACTTAATCCGATACACGTTTTTCTGAGCCTAAAATACCAGAATATTTACAATTTCAGGCAAATCAGATAAAAACTACGGTTTCTAGAAACCCAAGGATTTAAATCGGGAGATCGTTCTTATGGGGGCTATACTAAAATATGGACCGATACTCACCGTTTTCGGCACACCTCTTTATGGCCCGAAAATACCTCTAGATTTCCAATTTCAGGCAAATGGGATAAAAACTTCGGATTCTAGAAGCCCAAGAAGTAAAATCGGGAAATCGGTCTATATGGGCGCTATACCAAAATATGGACCGATACTCACCATTTTCGGCACACCTCTTTATGGTCCTAAAATACCACTAGATTTCCAATTTCAGACAAATTGGATGAAAACTACTGTTTCTATAAACCCAAGACCCCAAATCGGGAGGTCGTTTTATATGGGGACCATACCAAAACATGGACCGATACTCACAATTTTTGGCACACGTATTTGTGGTCCTACAATACCTCTTGATTTCCAATTTCAGGTAAATTGAATAAAAACTGCGGTTTCTATAAGCCCACGAAGTAAAATCGGGAGACCGGTCTATATGGGGGCTATACCAAAATATGGACCGATACTCACAATTTTTGGCACACGCATTTGTGGTCCTACAATACCTCTACATTTCCAATTTCAGGTAAATTGAATAAAAACTGCGGTTTCTATAAGCCCAAGAAGTAAAATCGGGAGATCGGTCTATATGGGGGCTATACCAAAACATGGACCGATACTCACCATTTTTGCCGCACCTCTTTATAGTCATAAAATACCTCTAGATTTCAAATTTTAGGTAAATTGGATAAAATCTACGATTTCTATAAGCCCAAGACCCCAAATCGGGAGGTCGGTTTATATGGGGACTATATCAAAACCTGGACCGATATAGCCCATCTTCGAACTTGACCTGCCTGCAGACAAAAGACGAGTTTGTGTAAAATTTCAGCACGATTGCTTCATTATTGAAAACTGTAGCGTGATTACAACAGACAGACAGCCAGACAGACAGACAGACAGACGGACATCGTTATATCGTCTTAGAATTTCTCCCTGATCAAGAATATATATATATACTTTATATAGTGTCGGAAATCGATATTTCGATGTGTTACAAACGGAATGACAAACTTATTATACCCCCGTCACCATTCTATGGTGGTGGGTATAAAAAGGCCGATTAAATACGTATATAATTAAGTTTCACAAAATTTTCTATAGAAGTAAAATTTCGACAAAATATTCTACAGAAATAAAATTTTGACAAAATTTTCTATAGAAATAAAATTTTGACAAAAATTTTTATAGAAATAAAATGTTGACAAAATTTTCTATAGAAATAAAATTTTGACAAAATTTTCTATAGAAATAAAATGTTGACAAAATTTTCTATAGAAATAAAAGGTTGACAAAATTTTCTATAGAACAAAAATGTTGACAAAATTTTCTATAGAAATAAAATTTTGACAAAATTTTCTATACAAATAAAATTTTGGTCGATTATTTTTGGCGCGAGTGGCAACCATAGGTTAGGTTAGGTTATGTGGCAGCCCGATGTATCAAGCTCACTTAGACTATTCAGTCCATTGTGATACCACAGTGGTGAACTTCTCTGGTGAACGATCCGTAGATTTGACTTGCGGAGCATCAAAGAGAAGCAAATTTCATCCGATTCGGGTAAAATTTAGTACATGGTGTAAGTATATGGTCTCTAACACACACAAATTAATATATGTTTGCATCTAAGCATATTATATTTACAAACATTTTATGTCCCAAACATAATATGTTCTAACATATTAACATACATGTCCCAAACATGTTATACTAGTTTATGAACATTATATGTTTGCACTTAAAAATATTGTGTTAAAAAATTTGAATTCCAAACATATAATTTATACACCCAAACATATGAAAAATATTCTTTTTCGTCCGTGTATAAAAGAATCAACGTTTATCACTAAAAGTATATACTTTTTTCCCAAATAAACTTCCTGACATCGAAAAGCAAATGGGATATTTGGTTGTCAAAAATTTCGGTTGAGAGAGAGTATTTTGTGTTGCGTGTATGCATTAAAAAATTCTGGCAAAGGGGAAATTCCCTGTGTAACTCTAGGTTCGCCTACATGAACAATTCCCATATCTCAAGAACCTTCGCTTACCTATTGTCTTATCCGCTTCACAAAAAAGGAAAATTCTTGAAGTATATCTCCATAATGTCGTTTTACTCAGTCAGGATATCAAAATCCAAACGTTTATTCTCATTTTGGAATGTTTTGCATAGATTTCTGTGGCAAAACGAAACCAATCTCCAAGGGTCTATAGCTAAACGAACATTTGAAAATTTCCCAAAAAAAAAAAAAAACATCCATGAATTCCATGGAATGTTCTGTTTCTCAAATTCCATGGAATGTTCAGTTTCTCTTTGTTTTAAGTCTTGGTTATACCGTTCTTCGCGAAAAATGGCAAATAATCATTTGCTGTTCTCGTTTTTTTTTTTTGTTCCAATTAAATTTATGATACGTCCAACGAATGCTTCTGGAAAAGCACAATTGACTAACATTACCAAGACACGTGATCTGGAATTAAGTGTATTGGGGTTTCACTAAATTTAGCTGTCTCCAGCCATCTCCTCTCAAGTCAACCAGGGCTTTTGGTCTAAAGTCCAGCCTCTTGGGAGTTATAAATACGAGACGGCAATTTTCACCCATTTTTAGCCCACAGCGTTTTGAGTTTCTGCAAAGTTTACTCATCATCACCATCCTCATAATCATCGTCAGCAAGGATATCGATGCAATGCTATGCGTATGTTCTATGTGGCCCTTCAAGGACATTCAATGGTTCGTCGAAAGCAACACTATTGTCTCGTGCCAATAGACCAAAGGTTTTGTACAAATGTAGTGTATGTGACAAAGGCTATTGCCTTTGTCGCTGTTCGAAATGGTGAAGTTTATTTTTACTGCTTCTAGGACATGCTGGACACATAACCGTGACGGTAATATGAATCGAAAGCACGGTTGCCACTCGAGCCAAAAATAATCCACCAAAATTGGGAGAAAATTTTACTAAAAAAACTACCAAACAAAAAGTTTTATTTTGCAAAACTTTATTTCCATAGGAAATTTTGTCAAAATTTTATTTCAATGGAAAATTTTGTCAAAATTTTATTCTATAAAAAATTTTATTGTTATAGAATTTTTTCTAGAAATTTTATTTTAATAGAAACTTTTCTCAAAATTATTTCTATAGAAACTTTGTCAGTATTGTATTTTTATAAAAAGTTTCGTCAAAATTTTATATCTATAGAAAATTTTCTAAAAATTTTATTTCTATAGAAATTTTTCTAGAAATTTTATTTCTATAGAAAATTTTGTCAAAATTTTATTTCTAAGGGGAATTTTGTCAAATTTTTATTTCTCTAAAAAATTTTGTCAAAATGTTATTTCTATCGAAAATTTTATCAAAATTTTGTTTGTATAGAAAATTTTCTCAAAATTTTATTTCTATGGAAAAATTTGACAAAATTTGATTTCTATAGAAAATGTTTGCCAAATTTTATTTCTATAGAAAAGTTTGTTTCTATAGAAAATTATCTCAAAATTTTATTTACTATCTCAAAATAATCTACCAAAATTAGGAGAAAATTTTACCAAAAAAACTACCAAACAAAAAAATATTATTTTGCAAAACTTTACTTCCATAGGAAAGTGTGTCAAAATTTTATTTCAATGGAAAATTTTGTCAAAATTTTATTCTATAAAAAAATTTAACAAAATTTTATTGCTTTAGAAATTTTTCTAGAAATTTTATTTTTATAGAAACTTTTCTCAAATTTATTTCTATAGAAACTTTGTCAGTATTGAACTTTTATAGAAAATTTCGTCAAAATTTTATATCTATAGAAAATTTTCTCAAAATTTTATTTCTATAGAAAATTTTGTCAAAATTTTATTTCTAAGGGGAATTTTGTCAAATTTTGTTTTCTATAGAAAATTTTGTCAAAATTTTATTTCTATAGAAAATTTTCTCAAAATTTTATTTCTATAGAAAATTTTCTCAAAATTTTATTTCTATAGAAAATTTTCTCAAAATTTTATTTCTATAGAAAATTTTCTCAAAATTTTATTTCTATAGAAAATTTTCTCAAAATTTTATTTCTATAGAAAATTTTCTCAAAATTTTATTTCCATAAAAAATTTTCTCAAAATTTTATTTCTATAAAAAATTTTACCAAAATAATATTTCGTTGTTTTAATTGTAAATATACTCACTTGTATATTTACTTGTAAATATACTCCCTTGTAACGAAGTTCACTGTTCTTTAAATTTAAATTAATTTCCCTGAAGACGAGCATCGGAGACGTCTCGAAATATTAGAAAATTTTAAATATAAAAATACAACTCAAAAACAACAACATCTGTTTTTATTCACATGACCTCAAGCCGAACTAAGCAAATATAATTAAAAATATTATTTCTATAAAAAATTTTGCCAAAATTTTATTTCTATAGAAAATTTTGTCAAAATTTTATTTCTATAGAAAATTTCGTCAAAATTTTATTTCTGTAGAAAATGTTGTCAAAATTTTACTCCTATAGAAGATTTTGTCAAAATATTATTTCTATGAAAATTTTTCTCAACATCTTATTTCTATGGAAAATTTTCTCAACATTTTATTTCTATAGAAAATTTTGTCAAAATTTTATTTCTATAGAAAATTTTCTCAAAATTTTATTTCTATAGAAAATTTTCTCAAAATTTTATTTCTATAGCAAATTTTGTCAAAATTTTATTTCTATAGAAAATTTTCTCAAAATTTTATTTCTATGGAAAATTTTCTCAAAATTTTATTTCTATAGAAAATTTTCTCAACATTTTATTTCTATATAACATTTTCTCAAAATTTTATTTCTATAGAAAATTTTCTCAGAATTTTATTTCCGTTGAACATTTTCTCAAAATTTTATTTCTATAAAACATTTTACCAAAATATTATTTCTATAAAAAATTTTCCCAAAATTTTATTTCTATAGAAAATTTTGTCAAAATATTATTTCTGTAGAAAATCTTGTCAAAATTTTATTTCTATAGAAAATGTTGAGAAAATTTTATTTCTATAGAAAATTTTGTCAAAATTTTATTTCTATAGAAAATTTTGTCTAAATTTTATTTCTATAGAAAATTTTGTCTAAATTTTATTTCTATAGAAAATTTTGTCAAAATTTTATTTCTATAGAAAATTTTGTCAAAATTTTTTTTCTATAGAAAATTTTTTCAAAATTTTATTTCTATAGAAAACTTTGTCTAAATTTTATTTCTATAGAAAATTTTGTCAAAATTTTATTTCTATAGAAAATTTTGTCAAAATTTTATTTCTATAGAAAATTTTGTCTAAATTTTATTTCTATAGAAAATTTTGTCAAAATTTTATTTCTATAGAAAACTTTGTCAAATTTTGTTTCTATAGAAAATTTTGTCAAATGTTGTTTTCTATGGAAAATTTTGTCAAAATTTTATTTCTATAGAAAATTTTGTCAAAATTTTATTTCTATAGAAAATTTTCTCAAAATTTTATTTCTATAGAAAATTTTGTTATAATTTTATTTCTATAGAAAATTTTGTCAAAATTTTATTTCTATAGAAAATTTTGTCAAAATTTTATTTCTATAGAAAATTTTGTCAAAATTTTATTTCGATAAAAAATTTTGTCAAAATTTTATTTCTATCGAAAATTTTGTCAAAATTTATTTTATTATTATTTCGGCTTGAGGTCCTTTTAATAAAAAATTCTTTTTACGATTTTTGATTACTTGTTAACTTTATTCTCCAATATTTCGACTAACATCGTTAGGCTTCGACGGGGATCTACATAAATAACAAATATTAGTACACAATGTACGAGTAACACAAACAATTTCTATTTACATTAAAGTATTTTTAGGAAATAATCAAAAAATTGTAGAGATTACGTCTGTTTTTTAGAAAATTTGATTGCCAACTAAATATGTCTGCGTCCGTGTTTTTTTATGATGTATCTATACATTTGAGAACATTTATCTGTGTCTGTTTTAATGTTTAATCTCTTCTCGCTGGGAACGTCGGTGATATAAAGCATCTCTAAGGTATATCGTCGGAACGGATTACTCTCTTGCACTAATACATCTACATCGTCAAAATTCGGGCTGTGTCCAGTTTGTGTACAGTGGGTTGCGAGTGCCGTCTTTTGATCCAATGGCTTATCTCTAGCCTTGTGGTCAGATTTGTTGGACGAAATTCTCGTCTTTAATTTAGTTCCTGTAGTACCAACATATACATTTTGGCATATGTCGGACCCGTCTCCATTACATTTTATTTGGTATACTAAATTTGATTTGTCCTCCTTTTTAACTTTTGATTTTGTTTTCCCATAGAATTCGTCCATTGTATTGTGCGTTCTGAAAGCGAGTTGAATCTTGTCCTTGTCATAAATTTCAGAGTTTTTGAATCTTTCGGAGAAACCAGGTATAAAAGTGACAGATTTGTATATTTTTGGCTCCTTATTGATGATGATTTTATTTCTATAGAAAATTTTGTCAAAATTTTATTTCAATAGAAAATTTTGTCAAAATTTTATTTCTACAAAACATTTTACCAAAATATTATTTCTATAAAAATTTTTCCCAAAATTTTATTTCTATAGAAAATTTTGACAAAATTTTATTTCTATAGAAATTTTTGTCAAAATTTTATATCTATAGATATTTTTGTCAAATTTTTATTTCTATAGAAATTTTTGTCAAAATTTTATTTCTATAGAAAATTTTCTCAACATTTTATTTCTATAGAAAATTCTGTCAAAATTTAATTTATATAGAAAATTTTGGCAAAATTTTATTTCTATAGAAATTTTTGTCAAAATTTTATTTCTATAAAAAAATTAGTCAAAATTTTATTTCTATAGAAATTTTATTTCTATAAAAAATTTTGCCACAATTTTATTTCTATAGAAAATTTTCTCAACATTTTATTTCTATAGAAAATTTTCTCAACATTTTATTTCTATAGAAAATTTTGTCAAAATTTAATTTATATAGAAAATTTTGTCAAAATTTTATTTCTATAGAAAACTTTGTCAATTTTTTTTTCTATAGAAAATGTTGTCAAAATTTTATTTCTATAGAAAACTTTGTCAAATTTTTTTTCCAGAGAAAATTTTGTAAAAATTTTATTTCTGTAGAAAATTTTGTCAAAATTTTATTTCTATAGAAATTGTTGTAAAAATTTTATTTCTATAGAAATTTTTGTCAAAATTTTATTTCTATAGAAAATTTTCTTAACATTTTATTTCTATAGAAAATTTTGTCAAAATTTAATTTATATAGTAAATTTTGTTAAAATTTTACTTATATAGAAAATTTTGTCAAAATTTTATTTCTATAGAAAATTTTGTCAAAATTTTATTTCTATAAAAAAATTTTGTAAAAATTTTATTTATATAGAAAATTTTGTCAAAATTTTATTTACAAAGAAAATTTGGTCAAAATGTTATTTATATTGAAAATTTTGTCAAAATTTTATTTATATAGAAATTTTTGTCAAAATTTTATTTCTATAGAAAATTTCGTCAAAATTATATTTCTATATACAATTTTGTCAAAATTTTATTTCTATAGAAAATTTTGTCAAAATTTTATTTCTATAGAAAATTTTCTCAATTTTTTTTTCTATAGAAAATGTTGTCAAATTTTTATTTATTTAGAAATGTTTGTCAAAATTTTATTTCAATAAATAATTTTGTCAATATTTTATTTCTATAGACAATTTTGTCAACATTTTATTTCTATAGAAATTTTTGTCTATAGAAAATTTTGTCAAAATTTATTTCTCTTTACAAAATCTACCAAAACATAAAGAATCTACCAAAGATAAAAAATCTACCATTCTTGGTAGGATTCGACCAACTGTGGCAACCGTGATCGAAAGTTCTTTTGGCTGTTTGGCGTATTGTGATGCAATTCTAAATCGTCATACCTGGAAATATTGTTGGTGCGTGAGGCATTTTCTCCATTGTCCCAGAGTTGTGTAAGTACAAGAGATTAGAGAACCCATACACAAACCAACACACTTCATGTCCTTTTGTAGTACAAAATGCAATTATCCTGCAAATTCAAGAGTTGAATCACTAAATGGCATAGGTATGTAAAGAAGTTTAACGTTTTACACAGACTTCAATGCATTGCAAAGGTTAAATGTTTCCTAGTAATAGTGAATCAGAATGATTTTGCTGGAAGGCTATCACTGCAATGGTCAGGTGTTATCATCGATGGAAGTTATTATGGTATACATGAAAATATAATTTTCGTTTCTCGGTACAGAAAATTTCAAATGAACAAAGTTTATCTGATCTCTGCAAAAACTGATGATATGATTGTATTGAACTCGGATAAATTTGCTGGAAAAAGAAGTAATGGAACACAATATTTGTAAAAAAGCAACAAGTAAATAAAGTAGAAAGTCGGGCGGGGCAGACTATATCATACCCTAAACCGCCCGATTTTGCCAAATTTGTTCAAATAGGGCGATACGTATATATGAGAGCTATGGCTAAATCTGAACCAATTTCGAAGATTTTTTTCACATTTGTTAGTACTAGAAAAAATTTGAGTGAGCTAAGTTTGCGTAAGATCGGATAATAAATAAGAGTTTTATAGCCATATTTGGCAAAATCTGGCGATACATAAATCTGGTATTTCGATAAAATTTTGCACACTTAAAGGGTGGTAAATTAAATTACTTTGAGTTAATAAATGCTATCCGAATCCCGCGAACACCAAATACATGGAGAGACGGAAGGAGCACAGTTACCGCTCGTGCCACAAATAATCTACCAAAATTTGGAAAAAAATTCTCCCAACACACTACCAAACAAAAAAATCGTCTATAGAAATTTTTTTCAAAATTTTATTTCTATAGAAAATTTTGTCATAAGTTTATTTCTATAGAAAATTTTGTCAAAATTTTATTTCTATAGAAATTTTTGCGAAAATTTTATTTCTAAGAAAATTTTGTCAAAATTTTATTTCTATGGAAAATTTAGTCAAATTTTTATTTCTATAGAAAATTTTGTCAAAATTTTATTTCTATAGATAAGTTTGTCAAAATTTTATTTCTATAGAAAATTTTGTCAAAATTTTATTTCTATAGAGAATTTTGTCAAAATTTTTTTTCTATAGAAAATTTTGTCAAATTTTGTTTTCTATGGAAAATTTTGTCAAAATTTTATTTCTATTGAAAATTTTGTCAAAATTTTATTTCTATAGAAAACTTTGTCAAATTTTGTTTCTATAGAAAATTTTGTCAAATGTTGTTTTCTATGGAAAATTTTGTCAAAATTTTATTTCTATAGAAAATTTTGTCAAAATTTTATTTCTATAGATAATTTTGTCAAAATTTTATTTCTATAGAAAATTTTGTCAAAATTTTATTTTGATAGAAAATTTTGTCAAAATTTGATTTAAATAGAAAAATTTGTCAACATTTTATTTCTATAGAAAATTTTGTCAACATTTTATTTCTATAGAAAATTTTGTCAGTTTTTTTTTCTATAGAAAATTTTGTCAAATTTTGTTTTCTATGGAAAATTTTGTCAAAATTTTATTTCTATTGAACATTTTGTCCAAATTTTATTTCTATAAAAAATTTTGTCAAAATTTTATTTCTATAGAAAATTTTGTCAAAATTTTATTTCTATAGAAAATTTTGTCAAAATTTTATTTCTATAGATAATTTTGTCAAAATTTTATTTCTAAAGGAAATTTTGTCAAAATTTTACTTCTATAGAAAATTTTGTCAACATTTTATTTCTATAGAAAATTTTGTCAAATTTTTTTTCTATAGAAAATTTTGTCAAATTTTGTTTTCTATGGAAAATTTTGTCAAAATTTTATTTCTATTGAAAATTTTGTCCAAATTTTATTACTATAGAAAATTTTGTCAACGTTTTATTTCTATCGAAAATGTTGTTAAAATTTTATTTCTACAGAAAATTTTGTCAAAATTTTATTTCTATAGAAAATTTTGTCAAAATTTTATTTCTATAGAAAATTTTGTCAAAATTTTATTTCTATAGGAAATTTTGTCAAAATGTTATTTCTATAGAAAATTTTGTCAACATTTTATTTCTATAGAAAATTTTCTTAACATTTTATTTCTATAGAAAATTTTGTCAAAATTTTATTTCTATAGAAAATTTTGTCAAATTTTTATTTCTATAAAAAATTTTGTCAAAATTTTATTTCTATAGATAATTTTATCAACATTTTACTTCTATAGAAATTTTTGTCTAAATTTTATTTCTATAGAAAATTTTGGCAAAAGTTTATTTCTCCTCTTTGCAAAATCTACCAAAACATAAAGAATCTACCAAAGAGTAAAAAATCTACCATTCTTGATAGAAAATTTTGCCAAAATGTTATTTCTATAGAAAATTTTGTCACAATTTTTTTATATAGAAAATTTTTCAAAATTTTATTTCCATAGAAAATTTTGTCAAAATTTTAGTTGTATAGAAAATTTTGTCAAAATTTTATTTCTATAGGAAATTTTGTCAAAATGTTATTTTTATAGAAAATTTTGTCAACATTTTATTTCTATAGAAAATTTTCTTAACATTTTATTTCTATAGAAAATTTTCTCAACATTTTATTTCTATAGAAAAATTTGTCAAAATTTTATTTCTATACAAAATTTGGACAAAATTTTATTTCTATAGAAAATTTTATTTCTATAGAAAATTTTCTCAAAATTTTATTTCCATAGAAAATTTTGTCAACATTTTATTTCGATAGAAAATTTTGTCAAAATGTTATTTCTATAGAAAATTTTCTCAACATTTTATTTCTATAGAAAATTTTCTCAACATTTGATTTCTTTAGAAAATTTTCTCAACATTTTATTTCTATAGAAAAATTTGTCAAAATTTTATTTCTATAGAAAATTTGGACAAAATTTTATTTCTATAGAAAATTTTGTCAAAATTTTATTTCTATAGAAAATTTTGTCAAAATTTTATTTCTATAGAAAATTTTGTCAAAATTTTTTTTCTATGGAAAAATTTGTCTAAATTTTATTTCTAAAATTCTAGAATTAACTAAAAATGTAGTTCCTGGTGATTTCAATGTTTTTTGAGTGTGTGTTGTGTTTGATATCAACCACCCTGTAGGGTCTTCTTGTCCATATTCACATAGTGCCATAGTGCTTTGATTTTTATTTTATAAAATCCCTCCTCAGTAATGTAAGTTCCTGCAGTGGATATATTTTCCGTTTCAGTTTCATTCAGGCGATTTTTCCATTCTTAAAGTTAATTCCCTGTTTTTGATTTCAATTACAATTTACGTTGAATAGCTATTGTCTGAAGCATACTCTAATGAAGATGTGGCTTAATAATGAAACATTATCACTAAAATAACGCCAAAAGTAAAATGCACTTGCTTCATAGAAACACTAATTTTCTGTTGGTGCTATTACAGGCACTGCTTCTGTTTTTTTTTTTTTTTGTAAAACACGAAAACATAAAAACTTGGAAGAGCCAAAGCCTTATGTGCATACATTTTTTTCAATAGCGCTAAAGAAGTCAAGATAGCAAAAGAAAAAAATGTTGACGGTGAAAACAGAAACTAATGCTTCATTTTATCACATAAACCATAGTAGAGTCATCACTTCCCCGGACACTGACTGAAGAATATGAAGAAAATTATGAATCTCTCTCTTTCGTTGTTGTGCGTTGTGGAACAATGCGAAAATAAACTGATAAAAGCCAAAAAGAGTCCTTTTCATTACACCCAGGCTTCGTTGGTGGTGGTTAAACTGTAAAAAAGAAAATGTGGCCATAATAAAGGGGGCGGGCGAGCAGGCAGGCGGGAAAATGAGGTAACTCGATGCTTTGGTAACTGTTCCCTGCATTGTTAATGACCAACCAACAAGCCATAGCTTTATGGTACTGGATTTCAATGCATCAGCGAAAAAACTATCCTAAGGCAAAACCAGGCTACAGCCGCACTAGTTGAGATCTCCAATGTTATTTCAGCATATTTTCTTTAAGTCGCCCGCGGCAAAAACTTTTTACTAATTAAAAATATTAAATGCACTCCAGGCGACTGACTCCCTTTTTCACACAGGTTGATGGCATAACAAGGACAAAAGTATGGCTTTTGAATTTTTTTAGGTTAGTTATTTTTATATCCTACGCTATAGGATGGGAGATATATGAACTTTGCCATTCCGTTTTTTATATCTATATCAAATTTTGTCAAATTTTCTATAGAAAATGTTGTAAAAATTTTATTTCTATAGAAAATGAATTTCTCTAAAAAAATTTGTCAAAAATTTATTTTTAAAGAAAATTTTGCCAACATTTTATTTCTATAAATAATTTAGTCAAAATTTTATTTCTATAGAAAAATTTGTAAAAAATTGTATTTCTATAGAAATTTTTTTCAAAATTCTATTTCTATAGAAGATTTTTATCAAAATTTTATTGCTATAATAAATTTTGTCAACATTTTATTGCTATAATAAATTTTGTCAAAATTTAAATTCTACAAGAAATAATTACGAACCGATATGAACTTTGTGTGGTAATTATAGATCCGGTATTGAAATATGGGGGTCACTTTATAGGGGGGTTATATACAATTATGAACACGAGTCTACCAAAAATGGCAGGTTTTTTACTGTTTGGTAGATTGGTAGAATTCTTGATGTTTTGAAAGATTTTGCAAAATATTCATCTCCAACTATGAAATGCGTCATAATTTTTCTATAGAAATAATATCTTGACAAAATTTTCTACAGAAATAAAATTTTGACAAAATTTTCTATAGAAATAATATTTTGACAAAATTTCCTAAAAATATAAAATATTGACAAAATTTCCTATAGAAATAAAATTTTGACAAAATTTTCTATAGAAATATAAAATTTTGACAAAATTTTCTATAGAAATAAAATATTGACAAAATTTTCTATAGAAATAAAATTTTGACAAAATTTTCTATGGCAGTAAAATTTTGGTATATTATTTATGATTGGGGGTCGGTTTATTTGGGGCTATATATATTTATGAACCGATGTGGATCAATTTTTTCATGGTCTTTATAGACCATATACAAACATCATGTAACAAATTTCAGCCGGATCGGATGAAATTTGCTTCTTTTTGAGACTCCGCAAGCCAAACCTGGGAATCGGTTTATATTGGGGCTATATATAATTATGAACCGATGTGGACCAATTTTTTGCATGTTTGTTAGAGAGCATATACTTACACTACGTACACAATTTAAACCGGATCGGATGAAATTTGCTTCTCTTAGAGCAATCGCAAGCCAAATTTGGGGGTCCGTTTATATGGGGGCTATACATAAAAGTGGTCCGATATGGGCCATTTGCAATACCATCCGACCTACATCAATAACAACTACTTGTGCCAAGAGTCAAGTCGATAGCTTGTTTCGTTCGGAAATTAGCGTGATTTCTACAGACGGACGGACTGACATGCTTAGATCGACTCAGAATTTCACCACGCTCCAGAATATATAGGCTTTATAGGGTCTTAGAGCAATATTCCAATCACTAATAGAAATATGTTAATTACGTTGCATAGTCGTGAACGGACGGTGACAAAATGAAACGGAAAACGTTCACAAAAAAATCAAAACGGAATGTTCACAATTTCGTCCACGAGCGTTCACGATTTCATGAACGGCATTCGTTTCGTTAGACGTTATTATGGCAACTACCTCGGTGGTGCAATGTGCTAAGGCAACTGTTAACGCGTATGGTGCGGGAAACGCATGTCACGCTAGCGAAAATATTTGTCTTTAATTTTGTTTATAAAGTCGTAACCATAACGTTTTCTGATCATGAACGCTGGTTGTTGTTTTGACAACGCATGGTGTCATTTTATCGTTGTCAGATTGACACCGCCTGTTCTCAGTTTGACACCACATGTGTGTTGATTCACTTTCATGAACGAATCTTTTTGAAACGAGCACGTCGTGCATGCTTTTTTCTATGAGTGTGCGAACACATTTTTGTGATCAAAGTCTAGGTCGCAGTGCATGCTTTTTTCTATGAGTGTGCGAACACATTTTTGTGATCAAAGTCTAGGTCGCAGTTTAAGTCCGATCGCTTTCAAATTTGACACAAGTTCCTCTTTTGGGTCAGAATAGAACCCTATTGATTTTGGCAGAAATCGGTTCAGATTAAGATATAGCTCCCATAAATATTTTTCGCCCGATATGCACTTATATGGACCCCTAGTTTACAATATTTAATTTCTATAGAAAATTTTATCATAATTTTTTATACCCTCCACCATAGGATGGGGGTGTATTAACTTTGTCATTCCGATTGTAACACATCGAAATATTGCTCTAAGACCCCATAAAGTATATATATATATTCTGGGTCGTGGTGAAATTCTGAGTCGACCTGAGCATGTCCGTCCGTCCGTCCGTCCGTCCGTCTGTTTAAATCACGCTAACTACCGAACGAAACAAGCTAACGACTTGAAACTTGGCACAAGTAGTTGTTATTGATGCAGGTCGGATGGTATTGCAAAAGGGGCCATATCGGTCCACTTTTACGTATAGCCCCCATATAAACAGACACCCAAATTTGGCTTGCGATTGCTCTAAGAGAAGCAAATTTCATCCGATCCGGTTGAAATTTGGTACATCGTGTTAGTATATGGTCTCTAACAACCATGCAGAAATTGGTCCATATTAGAGGTGTGCACGTGACACGAAATTGTCGTGACTCGCGAACATTTTTGTGATTCGTGCGTGAGTCGTGAGTCACGCTCATGACAACAGCGTGAGTGTGCGTGAGCGTGATTAACAAACCAAAATGTCGTGCGTGAGCGTGAGTCACGAAAATAATATCTTCGTGAGTGTGCGTGAGTAAAGAATTACACTCACGAAAATATTCCTGCTCTCCAACATAAAACGCTTAAGAGTTAAATTCAATTACAATTTTAGTGACACCTGGGATGTTAAGAGTTTAATAACACTCTCGATTTTAATAATGCTCATGTTTTCAGACACTTCGGTAAGGTAGATTAATCATAAAATTATTCGTGAGTCACGATATTTTTCGTGAGTCACGATATTTTTCGTGAGTCACGGTATTTTTCGTGAGTCACGATGTTTTCGTGCGTGAGTGTGCATGAGTACAAATTTTCTTTTCGTGAGTGTGCGTGAGTCCTACCAAAAAATATCGTGCGTGAGTGTACGTGAGTATGATTTTTCAGTCGTGAGTGTGCGTGAGCGTGAGTAAACTATTAATCACGTGCACACCTCTAGTCCATATCGGTCCACTTTTACGTATAGCCCCCATATAAACGGACCTCCAAATTTGGCTTGCGATTGCTCTAAGAGAAACAAATTTCATCCGATCCGGCTGAAATTTGGTACATGGTGTTCGTATATGGTCTCTAACAACCATGCAAAAATTGGTCCACATCGGTCCATAGTTATATATAGCCCCCATATAAACGGATCCCCCGATTTGGGTTGCGGAGCCTCTAAGAGAAGCAAATTTCATCCGATCCGGCTGAAATTTGGTACATGGTGTTGGTATATGTTCTCTAATGACCATGCCAAAATTGGTCACATCGACCCATAATTATATATAGCCCCCATATAAGCCGATCCCCAGATTTGACCTCCGGAGCCTCTTAGAGGAGCAAAATTCATCCGATCCGATATAGAAAATTTTGTCAAATTTTTTTTTCTTTAGAAAATTTTGTCAAAATTTTATTTCTATAGAAAACTTACTAAAAATTTTATTTCTATAGAAAATTTTGTCAAAATTTTATTTCCAAAAAAAAAACAAAAACAAAAAAATCACAATTTTACTTCTTGCAGGTCTGGCTAATTTTATGTATTTCGTTTTTATTTTCAATATTTTAAATAGTTGCATACGTTCCTTTAGTATCTGTTGATCTACCCAAGGTCATATGATAATATAGCCATTATGCAATTAGTCTACCATTAAAACAAGTGGCAGTTCATTTAAGCTAAAGTTGATTCACTTCTTTGTTTTTATTTTCATTTTTGTTTTCTGGTTGTCTCCACCAACACATCCTTCTTGGCATTCATCCAAAGGACATCTGTATTACCATAATATTCACATTAATCTCGTTATATTTATTTTATTACTGTGTTATCTATCCATGTGACATTTGAAACATTTTCTATGTTCCTATCAGATATTTTCGTTATTTTATTTATATGGCTCTATGGGTGCTCAGTTGTAAGACCGTTTCGATTAACATAGCCGTTACCACATTCAGGCCAAATATGGTCGCTTCTCCATTTCTGCATTTGAAAACTGGCAAACAATGAAGTCAGAATCAATTAATTAACAATAAATTACAGATTGGTTCACTGATTCTGTCAGTGAATAATTTATGAGGAATCGCTCGCAAAAGGCCCCTTTTGTGTGCTTTGCCATTGGGCTATGGTGCATATGCGAAAAAAATAATCTTTTTTGTTCGATTTCATTTCCGTAGGCATTTTGTGGCATGGGTGCTAAGGAATAGCTCTGGTACGAGAACAATAACAAATTGATTATATTATGGGACCTATGGACAGTGTACGTGCTACCTCTAAATTATCTAAGGAAACGGAAGAAAGATTACATATTGTGTTAAACAATCGAAGTGAGACTGCCTATTAAAAATGATGGCAAGGTGGTCGGAGGTTGGAATTGAATAATTAAATTCTCTTTGTAATAGACATTGTTAATGTGACAAAGATAAAATGACACCATTCATGGCACATATAACAACCACTGTTAACAATCTGAGAACGTCGAATTTACGATATCTAACAATTATTTTGAAGATTTGCTATTGGGAATGAAGCTTAAAGGAAATAGATTCTAGATTCCGTGAAGGCATGAACGACCGTATACAAAACAATAAACGGAGATTCCCAGCAAAACCTGGTTCAGTAGTTGAGTAGTAAAACTGCTTACCAGGAGCATTTGTACCATCAGCCCCAGCAATACCGCATACTTAAGAATAATGACTTATCTAATAGTTTCGGATACCAAACATCACGATCACGTTATTCAACCGCCAAGATTTTATTTATATAGAAAATTTAGTCATCATTTTATTTCCATCGAAATGTCTATAGATTTTTTTAATTCTATATCTATAGAAAATGTTGTCAAAATTTTATTTCTATAGAAAATTTTGTCAAATTTTTTTTTTACATAAAATTTTCTCAGAATTTTATTTCTAAAGAAAAATTTGTCAGAACTTATTTTTTAAAGAAAAGTTAGTCCCTTTCTGTAGATAATATACAAAAACATCAAGAATTCTGCCAATGTACCAAAAAGCAAAAAAAAAGATTTTATTTAGATAGACAATTTTATCAATAGTTTCGTTATATAGAAAATTTATTCAAAATTTTATTTCTATAGAAATGTCTATAGAAAAATTTTTAAAAATTTTATTTATATAAAAAATTTTGTCAATTTCTTTTCTATTTATTTCTATAGAAAATTTTGTCAAAATTTTTTTTGTATAACAAATTTTGTCAAAATTTTATTTCTATAGAAAATTTTGCCAAAACTTTATTTCTATAGAAAATTTTGTCAAAAAATTTTTTTTGTTTAGTTTTCTTAGTTGACCTTTGGAATTTTATAATTATTGGGATTCTTTTTGGCTTGAGGTCATGATAAATGAAAAATGCTGGTGTAGTTGCGTTTTTCAATATTTTATTATTGAAATATTGCTATTTCGGATATTTCGATACACCTTCGGTGATCATCTTCAGCGAGATATTATGTTTTACAAAGTAATGGACTTTCTCCTTGCAAAGTTCATATCTAACTTCATATCTAACTAGTTAGATATGAAGATATGAATTGCCAAAATTTTATTTCCATAGAAAATTTTGTCAAAATTTTATTTCTGTAAAAAATCTTGTCATAAATTTATTTCTGTAGAAAATTTTGTCATATTTTATTTCTATAGAAAATTTTGTCAAATTTTGTTTTCTATGGAAAATTTTGTCAAAATTTTATTTCTATTGAAGATTTTGTCAAAATTTTATTTCTATAGAAAAATTTGTCAACATTTTATTTCTATAGAAAATTTTGTCAAAATTTTATTTCTGTAAAAAATCTTGTCATAAATTTATTTCTGTAGAAAATTTTGTCATATTTTATTTCTATAGAAAATTTTGTCACAGAATCTACAAAAACATCAAGAACTCTACCAATCAAACAGTAAAAATTTTTGTCAAAATTTTAGTTCTACAGAAAATTTTGTTTCTATAAAATATTATTCACAATTTTATTTCGAAAGGAAATTTTGTCAACATTTTATTTTTGTAGAAATTTTTGTCAAAATGTTATTTCTATAGAAAATTTTGTCAAAATTTTATTTCTATAGAAAATTTTGTAAAAAATTTATTTCTATAGAACATTTTATCAAAATTTTATTTCTAAAGAAAAAAATTTCCAAAATTTTATTTCAAAGAAAAAAATTTCCAAAATTTTTTTTCTATAGAAAATGTTGTCAAAATTTTATTTCTATAGAAAATTTTGTCAAATTTGTATTTCTATAGAAGATTTTGTCAATATTTTATTTCTATAGAAATTTAGTCAACATTTTATTTCTATAGAAAATTTTTTTCAAAAGATTATTTCTATAGAAATTTTTGTCAAAATTTTATTTTTATATAAAATTTTGTCAAAATTTTATTTCTATAGAAAATTTTGTCAAAATTTTATTTCTGTAGAAAATTTTGTCAAAAATTTATTTCTGTAGAAAACTAGCTTGATTTTTCGTTTATAGGTAAAAATACGGCGAGAGAGGGTGTACCTTCCTCTATATTTCTTGTGAATTTTAAGTGTGGTTTGTCAAGGAAAGGTATCCTTTTCCTCAACATATCTGAAAATTAAGAATTATATTATAATAACGTACAAAGAATTACTGTTTCCCATCCAATAAATCGGAAAAGACAAAAGTAGTAAACAATTTTACCACATTAACATTTGCTAAAATGTTGGAAAATAATGCACCCTCTACGTTGGCTGCCAATTTCATGTAAATTTAAGTTCTTTACAAATCAAAATCATAAAATTATGTACCGAGTTCCCATTTACGGGCAACCCTCTACATTCAACTTAAGAAAAAAAAAACGGACAAAAGGGAACCCTCTCTTTTCTAATAAGAAGTCTGGAAGAAAGAAGCCTGTGCAAAAATCATAAAATTATATATCGAGTTCCAATTTACGGACAACCCTCCACTTTTAATTTAAGAGGAAAAACCGACAAAAGGGAACTCTCTCCCCACCTTCGCTCCACTCTGACCTGATATCGGACTATCACGTACCCTATATTAATTTCGCAACTACTCCCTATAAATTCTATCCAAGTAAATCGACAAAGTTTATTTCAATTTTCCCCTTCCCCAACCAGATATCGAAAAATCATATATTAATTTAAAAATCATGTATAAATTTCATCACCTCCTCCCACGTTCCCTGTAAATTTCAAGTAGATCGGAGATGTTTAATTTTTGCTCTATTGTTTTAAAGGGACGTCACTTTCCCCGATACAATATCGACAAACACCGTAGTGAATAGCACTCTAACCTTCCCTGAAAATTCTTGAAACTTTCCTTCAAGTGTGGGGCAATGAAGGTTCATTTATAACCTTTTCCCCCGCTTCCTTTGTAAATTTCAAGAAAACTTAAATTTTTTTATATTTCATGTTAGCCTGATACCGAAACAGGCAATTGACGTCCAAATGCATTATATCTAATTATACAATTATTTTTCGAGCTTTATGGACAGATATAGATTAAGGAACATGGTTAATAGAGCCATTTTTTTTTGCAGTTTTAGAGGAGGACCTCCTCCCCGACCAAATGTCGAAAAGCGTATCTTTTGTAAACGTCCCAGAACATGTCAAGCAAATTATAAGCCTAAAGGGGGCGGCCTCTCTTCCGTCCAAAAATCACAAAATCAGGTATCAACTATTACGGTTGACAGAGGTTACGATCTCTCCCCAGTCCTCTGTAAATTTCAAGTAACTCGGTAAAGTTTAATTGTTTCTCTGTATGTACTTAAGAGAAGCGGATGTCTCCCAATGCCCTTTTATTTTTATTAAAAAATCAGGAACCTGATATAAATTTCATAACCTCACCCATTTTTCCGTAAAATTTCAGTCGGGGGAGTTTAGTTTTGTTTTCACTGTACTTTAAAAAAGGTCGGGCAAAGGGGTGGCCCCCTCCCCGACCAAATATCGAAAAATAATGTAGCGGATTTTTGTCTAGATGCCAACCCCAACATTCAATGAGAATTTCAAGCAAATCGCATAATTTTGTTCAAAGTTTCAAAACGTAGGGCAAGGGGGAGGTCCCCCTCCCCGTCCACATATGAAACCATGAGGTACCCCATATTAATTCCATAACCTCACCGCATGTTCTCTTTAAATCTCAGATAATTTAGAGAATTTTAGTTTTTTCACTGTACTTTAAAAAAAGTCGAACAAAGGGGAGGTCCCCCTCCGCCACCAAATATCGAAATATAAAGTAGCGGATCTTTGTCTAGTTGCCAATCCCAACCTTCAATGAAAATTTCAAGCAAATCGGTCAACTTTGGTCCAATTTTCAAAAAGTCCGACAAAGGGGAGGTTCCCCTCCGCGACCAGGTGTCAAAAATGAGGTACCCTATTTTCACCACATGAACGTCCCCTATGATCTCTGAAAGTTTCAAGTAAATCGGTTCAGCCGTTTCGGAGCCAACTCGGTTCATACAAATAAACAAACATAGATTGAATTTTATATATATAGATTTTGTCGAACAATTTATTTCTGTAGAAAATTTGGGCAAAAATTTTATTTCTGTAAAATATTTTTGCAAAATTTTATCTATATAGAAATTTTTTTCAAAATTGTATTTCTATAGAAGATGTGGTCAAAATTTTATTTCTATAAAATATCTTCTCAAAATTTTATTTCTATAGAAAATTTTTGCACAATTTTATTGCAATAGTAATTTTGTCAAAATTTTATTTGTATAGAAAATTTTTTAAAAATTTTATTGCAATACAAAATTTTTTCAAAATTTTATTTCTAAAGAAAATTTTGTCAAAATTTTATTTCTAAAGAAAATTTTCTAAAAATTTTATTTCTATAATTTTTTTTTTTAATTTAATTGCTATAGAAAATTTTTTAAAAATTTTATTTTATAGAACATTTTGTCAAAATTTTATTTCTATAGAAAATTTTGTCAAAATTTTATTTCTATAGCAAATTTTTTCAAAAGATTATTTCTATAGAAAACGTTGTCAAAATTTTATTTTTATAGAAAATATTGTCAAAATTTTATTTTTATAGAAAATTTTGTCAAAATTTGATTTCTATAGAAAATTTTGTCAAAATTTTATTTCTATAGAAAATTTTGTCAAAATTTTATTTCTGTAGCAAATTTTGTCAAAATTTTATTTCTATAGCAAATGTTTTTCAAAAGATTATTTCTATAGAAAACGTTGTCAACTTTATATTTCTATAGAAAATAATGTCAAAATTTTATTTCTCTAGAAAATTTGGTCAAAAACATTTTTTTTAGAAAATTTTGTCAAAATGAAGGTTAATGGAAAAAGATTCCAGATACCGTGAAGGCGTGAACGACGGTATACAAAACAATAAACGGAGATCCCCAGCAAAACCTGGTAAGTAGTTGAGTTGAAAAACTGCTTACCAAGAGCATTTGTACCCTCTGCCTCAGCAATACCGCATACTTGAGAAATTCACGTTATTAAACCGTCAAATTTTATTTATTAGAATATTAAGTCATAATTTTATTTCAATGTCTATAGAAAATTTTGTTAAAATGTTATTTCTATAGGAAACTTTTCACGATTTTATTTCTATAGAAAATTTTGTCAAAATTTTATTTCTATAGAAAAATTTGTCAAAATTTTATTTCTATAGCAAATGTTTTTCAAAAGATTATTTCTAAAGAAAACTTTGTCAAATTTCTATTTCTATAGAAAATAATGTCAAAATTTTATTTCTATAGAACATTTTAGCAAAATTTTATTTCTAAAGAAAAAATTGCCAAAATTTTATTTCTGCAAAAAATCTTGTCATAAATTTATTTCTGTAGAAAATTTTGTCATATTTTATTTCTATAGAAAATTTTTTCACAGAATCTACAAAAACATCAAGAACTCTACCAATCAAACAGTAAAAATTTTTGTCAAAATTTTAGTTCTACAGAAAATTTTGTTTCTATAAAATATTATTCACAATTTTATTTCGAAAGGAAATTTTGTCAACATTTTATTTTTGTAGAAATTTTTGTCAAAATGTTATTTCTATAGAAAATTTTGTCTAAATTTTACTTCTATAGAAAATTTTGTAAAAAATTTATTTCTTTAGAACATTTTATCAAAATTTTATTTCTAAAGAAAAAAATTTCCAAAATTTTATTTCTATAGAAAATGTTGTCAAAATTTTATTTCTATAGAAAATTTTGTCAAAATTGTATTTCTATAGAAGATTTTGTCAATATTTTATTTCTATAGAAATTTAGTCAACATTTTATTTCTATAGAAAATTTTTTTCAAAAGATTATTTCTATAGAAAATTTTTTTCAAAAGATTATTTCTATAGAAATTTTTTGTCAAAATTTTATTTCTGTAGAAAATTTTGTCAAAATTGTATTTCTATAGAAGATTTTGTCAATATTTTATTTCTATAGAAAATTTTTTTCAAAAGATTATTTCTATAGAAATTTTTGTCAAAATTTTATTTCTATATAAAATTTTGTCAAAAATGTATTTCTATAGAAAATTTTATCAAAATTTTATTTCTGTAGAAAATTTTGTCAAAATTTTATTTTTATAGTAAATGTTGTCAAAATTTTATTTCTATAGGGAATTTTGCCAACATTTTATTTCTATCGAAAATTTTGTCAATATTTTATTTCTATAGAAATTTAGTCAAAATTTTATTTCTATAGAAAATTTTTTTCAAAAGATTATTTCTATAGAAAATTTTGTCAAAATTTTATTTCTATAGAAAATTTTTTCAAAATTTTATTTCTATATAAAATTTTGTCAAAATTTTATTTCTATAGAAAATTTTGTCAAAATTTTATTTCTATAGAAAATTTTGTCAAAATTTTATTTGTATAGAACATTTTATCAAAATTTTTTTTCTATAGAAAATGTTGTCACAATTTTATTTCTATAGAAAATTTTGTCAAAATTTTATTTCTATAGAAAATTTTGTCAAAATTTTATTTGTATAGAACATTTTATCAAAATTTTATTTCTATAGAAAATGTTGTCACAATTTTATTTCTATAGAAAATTTTGTCAAAATTTTATTTCTATAGAAAATTTTGTCAAAATTTTACTTCTATAAAAAATTTTGTCAAAATTTTATTTCTATAGAAAATTTTGTCAAAATTTTATTTCTATAGAAAATTGTTGCAAAATTTTTTTCTATAGAGAATTTTTCCAAATTTTTATTTCTATAGGGAATTTTGTCAACATTTTATTTATATCGAAAATTTCTATTGAAGACTTTGCTAAATTTCATTTCTACAGAAAATTTTGTCAAAATTTTATTTCTGTAGATAATTTTTTTAAAATATTATTTCTATAGATTTTTTTTTCAAAATTTTATTTCTATATAAAATTTTATCAAAATTTTATTTCTATAGAAAATTTTTTCAAAATTTTTATTCTATAGAAAATTTTGTAAAAATTTTATTTCTATAGAACATTTTATCAAAATTCTATTTCTTAAAAAAAAAATTGCCAAAATTTTATTTCTATATAAAATTTTATCAAAATTTTATTTCTATAGAAAATTTGGTCAAAATTTTAATTCTATAGAAAATTTTGTCAAAATTTTATTGCTGTAAAAAAATTTTGTCAAAATTTGATTTCTGTAGAAAATTTTGTCAAAAATTTATCTCTTTAGTAAATTTTGTCAAAATTTTATTTCTATAGAAAATTTTGTCAGTGTTTCTCCGATTTGCCTAAAATTGTAAATATACTGGTATATTAGACTACCAAAAAACTGTGTCGGATTTAGTTTTTATCGGTCGAGTTGTTAAGGCCTCCATAAACACC
This sequence comes from Haematobia irritans, assembly GCF_050003625.1. Lineage (NCBI taxonomy): Eukaryota > Metazoa > Arthropoda > Insecta > Diptera > Muscidae > Haematobia > Haematobia irritans. The sequence goes on from NC_134400.1 coordinate 27,484,372, forward strand.
GATTTCAATTCTTGAAACCGAAAGTAAAAATTCCATAGTGTACTTCTCGTAATCATTTAAATAATGGAGGTAAAAATCTAAAAATTTTAGATTTCAAATCAATCTGAGAACGTAAGGGTTACCAAATCTTACATCTTCTTGAAATTTTGTTATTGAGCTCTGCATGGGGATGCCTTAATAAATAAAAAACTTTTTTTTTCAATTAAATGTCTTTTTTTATTCTTAATTTGTTTTTAAATATTTGATTTTTTTTTTGTTATTTTGTTTTATTTGCTTATGTTTGTTGTTTACATATGTGGTTGAGAGGGACATTTCTTAGTGGTTTGCTTGTTAAGTTTTCCAAGAATAACACTTTGATTTAATAGAAATGTTATTCATGATTTTCGACATATTTGCAATGTTTTTTTTTCAGTTTTCTTTCTATTATTAAAGTATTTTTCGTAATGTTTAACTTTGATGGTTTTGTGTTTCTTTGTATAATGATTTATTTATGATTTTGGTTTTTGCATGGGTTTTGCTTTTTTATGGTTTTCATAATTTTTACGACTTATATAACTATTAGTATTAATCCTTGTTTTAATTGCAATTTGTTTATGATATTTCAGTTTGTTTTTATGTTAGACCAAAAAAATTGTTTTTTTATTTTTAGCAAAATAAATAATAACAAAAATAGTTTGAAACAAAATTCAGTAGTCAATCAAAAAATATTTTTTATAATGTATAATTTTTTTAACTAATAGAACGTTTTATTTTTTTTTTCAATTTGTTTGCTTGGGGTAATCATTGGTATGTTTTTTTTTGTATTTTTTGTATGGTTTTCAATCTTTTCTCTTTTTTTACTATAAATTTTAAAAGTTTCCTTATTTTCTTTATAACAACTAAGTATCTAAGTTATTTTTTTTTTTGTATATAATTTTATTTAAGATTTAGTATATTTTATCCCTTGTATTGGTTTTTCAATAATTTGTTCCTTAAAATGTTGTTTTGTTTTATAAAGAAATTCTTTTTTGTTTCTTTGTTACTTGTGTTTATGAAAATTGTTTTCATATTTCTTAATTTTTTATATTATTTTTTTAATTTTTTATATTATATTTATGTTAAGTTTGTTTTTGTGTGTGTTTTTATAGGTAATTATAATATATTTTTATTTATATATTTGTGTTTGGTGTAGTTTTGAGGGTGATTTTCTGAACGAAACAATTTACAATAATATGGTCTAAAATTGAATAAAATTTATAGACAAAGGCAATTAATCCAGATTTAATAACCAGACATGACTCGGTTGACAATTTGTTTGGGATTTTTGAATATTGTACATACAAAAAAGTATCAATTAATTTGATTGTGAATACAATTAAAATTATGTTTAAATTTGAGCTAACAACGTAATTTGTAAATACAATTACGATTTTAGTCACTTTAGCAATCAATGTTGTTATATCAACAAACATTTTGTTATATCAACAAAAATTTTGTTGAACTTAAAAATTTTCTGTAACAAAAATTTATTGTTAGCTCAAAAAATTATAATATTATTTTCTGTGTAAAAGCCGAGAATGTCAAAAGCAGAAATATATGTTTGCCTACTTTAATTTTAGCATACTTTTAGGCGGCCCTAATTTACTAACAGTATAGAGCAGTGTTGCCAGTATTGGGGATTTTTCCCCAAATCGGGGATATTTTTTCGTGGATGGGGACAAAATCTTTGAGTTGGGGACTTGGGGATTTTGTGGGGAATTTCCACAAATTTGGGGATTTTTGTGGGGAATTCTGGTCAGTATAACAAATCATGTTTTGAGTTATGGTTTGTATGAAATTTTTTACTTCTACATGCCTAAAAAGGGGCTTAAAGAAGTACAGAGAATCTTCAAAATATGAAAAAAAATCTATTCCAAGAGCTACTTTACAATTTACTTTGTTTCTAAGAAATTGTTTACTATTGTGAAATTATTTCATAAGGACTTGGGTCGCAGTGTTGGCCCCTCATCTGCATACATCACTGATTTGGAAAATATATATCTAACATAACATATATAATAGACTTCAACAACGCCTTTTGATCGATCACCCAATTTTATTTCTTAGCTATTCAGAACTAAGTTTTGATTCATAACTACACATGTTGACCCAACTCCTATTTTTATTTCTCGAGCATTTAGAAGATGATTTGCATAAGACACAAATTCGATGACTCTTTATACCAATAATTAATTCTGATGAGGAATTGTATCAGAAAATATTTTGAGCACCCGTCATTTTTTGGATTTTGAAATCTTAATCTTATTGTAACTCGCAAATTGGTATAACAAAAATTGCATATTTTTACAATTTTTGGATTATGTCGGATTTTTTACAGCCGAGCCTACTTACTATTTTCAAAAAAACTTGCCAAAAACTGTATTGGGGATTTTTGTGGGGAATTTTAAATTCAATTGGGGATTTTTGGGGATGAAAGCGTCTTATTTTGGGGACAAGAGCCCGAAAAATACTGGCAACACTGGTATAGAGATTTAATGACAAACCTAAACACCTCTGATAAATAACAAGCAGGGTGGTCAAATTGTAAGGGCCGATGTTGAAAGTGAACCACACCTAAACGCCAAGTTTTTTTTTCTGAATTTTATTTGACATTTCTCTATTTCAGACTTACTCAATTTGAACCATGGAGAGCTACACAATCCAACAACGTGTTAAAGTTATCCAGACATATTATGAAAATGGGCGTTCAAATCAAAATGCATATCGTGCACCTTCATCTTCAGTGATGAGGCACATTTTTACCTCAGTGGATTCGTCAATAAACAGAACTGCCGCATTTGGGCGAATGAGAATCCAAGAGTGATTGTCGAAAAACCAATGCACCCACAAAGAGTGACTGTTTGGTGCGGTTTATGGGCTGGCGGCATCATCGTGCCGTATTTTTTCCAAAATGAGGCCGGTAAGGCAGGCAGTTACTGTGAATGGTGTTCGCTATCGTGAGATGATAACGAACTTTTTATGGCCCGAATTGGAAGATATGGATGTGGACGATATGTGGTTTCAGCAGGACGGACCACAAAGAGTGACTGTTTGGTGCGGTTTATGGGCTGGCGGCATCATCGCGCCGTATTTTTTCCAAAATGAGGCCGGTCAGGCAGTTACTGTGAATGGTGTTCGCTATCGTGAGATGATAACGAATTTTTTATGGCCCGAATTGGAAGATATAGATGTGGACGATATGTGGTTTCAGCAGCACTTGCCACACAGCTAACGAAACAATGGCTCTTTTGCGCAGCAAAATCTATGGCCGTTTTATCTCACGTAATGGCGATGTCAATAGGCCGCCAAGATCATGTGATTTGACACCGTTGTACTTTTTTCTTTGGAGTTATTTGAAAGAAAAGGTGTACGTCGATAAGCCAGCAACAATTCAAGAGCCAAAGGATGAGATAATTCGGCACATTAACGGCATAGAACCTCCATTATGCCTCAGTGTCATCGAAAATTTGGACCATCGGATGAAGCTGTGCCACCGAGGTCGCGGCGCCCAGTTGGCCGATATTTTGTTCCATACATAATTGATATATCATAATAAAAAACAAGTATATACGGCCGTAAGTTTGGCCAGGCCGAATCTTATGTACCCTCCACCATGGATTGCGTAGAAACTTCTACGAAAGACTGTCATCCACAATCGAATTACTTGGGTTGTGGTATCTTAAAACTTCTTAACATCGTTTTCTAAATTGTGAGTTAGTCCATACGTGGTATATATTAGACAAAAAAGTTATGTATAGTTAAGTCTACAAATAATTACGAATCGATTTGGACTTTTTGCACGGTACGTAGAGAGCCAGAATTGAAATATGGGGGTCGCTTATATGGGGGCTATATACAATTATGAACTTGATATGGACCAATTTTTGTGTGATTGGAAATCGATTTATCTGAGGGATATATATAACTATAGACCGATATGGACCTAGTTAGGCATGGTTGTTAACGACCACATACTAGCACAATGTACCAAATTTCAACTCACTCGAATGAAATTTGCTCCTCCAAGAGGCTCCAAAACCAAATCTCGGGATCGGTTTATATGGGGCTATATATGATTATGGACTGATATGGACCACTTTTGGCATGGTTGTTAAATATCATATACGATCATCACGTACCAAATTTCAACCAGATCGGATGAATTTTGCTTCTCCAAAAGGCACCGGAGGTCAAATCTGGGGATCGGTTTATATGGGAGCTATATATAATTATGGGCTGATAGGAACCAATTCCTGCAGGTTGTTGGATACCATATACTAACATCACGTACCAAATTTCATCCGAATGGGAAGAATTTTGCTCTTCCAAGTTGCTCTGAAGGTCAAATCTGGGGATTGGTTTATATGGGGCCTATATATAATTATACACCGATTTCGACCAATTTTTGCATGGGAGTTTGTGGCCATAAATTAACACCACGTACCAAATTTCAACTGAAGCAGATGAATTTTGGTCTTCCAAGAGGCTCCGGAGGTCAAATCGGGGGATCGGTTTATATGGGGGTATATGTAATTATGGACCGATATGGACCAATTTCTGCATGGTTGTTAGAGACCATATACCAACACCATGTACCAAATTTCAGCCGGATCGAATTGGTCCAATGTGGACCAATTTTTGCATGGTCATTAGAGAACATATACCAACACCATGTACCAAATTTCAGCCGGATCGGATGAAATTTGCTTCTCTTAGAGCAATCGCAAGCCAAATTTGGGGGTCCGTTTATATGGGCGCTATACGTAAAAGTGGACCGATATGGCCTATTTGCAATACCATCCGACCTACATCAATAACAACTACTTGTGCCAAGTTTCAAGTCGATAGCTTGTTTCGTTCGGTAGTTAGCGTGATTTAAACAGACGGACGGACGGACGGACATGCTCAGATCGACTCAGAATTTCACCACGACCCAGAATATATATACTTTATGGGGTCTTAGAGCAATATTTGGATGTGTTACAAACGGAATGACAAAGTTAATATACCCCCATCCTATGGTGGAGGGTATAAAAATTACAATAAATTCTTAAATAGTTTGTGTTTTATTCAAAATCAACATCGGCCCTTGAAACTTTAACCACCCTTTATTACGGATTTCGACCCCTTTGTAGAAGAACGGTCAATTTTTGGTGAAACCTAAAGGTGGCGCACTGTATATAAAAAAGCGTAAGTAGGTCAAACCTAGGTGAGGTAAGGTATAGTGATAGCCCTTTATTACAGGCTCACTTGGACTATTTAGTCCATTGTTATACACGTGGTGAACTTCTCTCTTTTCAATGAGTACTGCTCGATTTTATATTTAGCTTAATGACAAGTGGCCTCCTTTTATAACCAAACTGCCTACTTAGGAAAGCTTTGAAACACTCTAAAATGTCACCAGCATTACTGAGAGGGAGGGATAATCCACCGCTGAAAAACTATATGCAAGGCGAAAATTCAAAGTCATTCAGTGGGATGCTAACTTCAGGGCCTATTGACTGAAGTTATAAATTTGGGCAATGACCAAGAGTTAGGCCCAATTAGTCGACATGTGGACGGGTCTACAGGTGGCGACACGTTAGCAAGTCGAACCTCTTATGAGGTAAAGACATCAAAAGGTGGTAATCCCTTACGAAAAATATTCAAGAAACGCAGAAATGCTTTGTTTATCCTAAAGAAATTAGGATCAGTCGACCCAAGCACGATGTCGCTCGGAATTCTTGAAGCTGGAAAAAGAGGAACGATCGCTGCATGAGGTGCCATCCTCCAAACGGGATCAAAGATCGTTTGCCTTGTGATGTCTATAATTAACAAAGGAGCATTGGATGTGTGTATGGTTCCAAAGCAAAGTGAGAACGCGATGTCTGGTGTCTACTCAGAGGTGCGAAAAAAGTTTCCCGGACCAAGTCCTCGACAGCAACATGCTGGATGGTATCGAGGACGATTTAATTTAATCGCATTTGCAGACCAGAGGTCTATGGATTGCTTTAAATATGCGTTGATGCTAATTGTTGAAGTTTGGGAAGGAGCCGCTTTGGAGTTAGTCGAGAAAAAAGACAAATCCTCCTGATCTTGAGTCCATATTAAACAGACTAAAGGAATATAACTCAGATCTTCCAACGGCCGATTGGAAGATTGGTCGTTTGGATGAGGTGGATGGACCAAGACGACATGCGGTGTTTATATTTAACATTGACTCGTTGCCACATCTCGCCCAGACCCAAGGACATGTAAGTTACGACTTACATGATATCCATATGAAGGTATACGAAAGCGATCAGCCAAAGGATTCCGAAACGAACAAGCCTCCGTTAGAGTCAGAATTGAAAAAATCTCCTTGCGAAGCCGAAAGAGATATAAAATCTACAGACATTGATGAACATCGTATGCGGGAAGTTTCTACACGCTCAAACCTCACCAAAGCTGAACCAAGGATTGTTGCGAGAGTCACCGAAATCTGTGAAGAGGAAGTCCTCGATGACTCAATCGTAGCGGCTGATGTGACGGTGGTTGAAAATTTGGATGGTTCTACGGTTCCTTCAGATAAATCTTCACCATTGTAAGGCTGCTTGTGCTACCTTAAAAGTTCTCCTGATGAAAGGAGACATAGATAGTTCTTATTCAAGAACCATATGTGAACTCCGGGTTTCAAATCGAGCATGTATAATTGCCAAAAACGAACTAAGTTTATATCTGATTCCTTCATTGAGCAGTCGTAGCCAGTCTAGGGATAGCCAAATGGAAATATTGGGTACCTTCGGTCCACATGGGACATGATAGGGAGATGCCTTCATGTACCGTTAAGACCTTGGAGTCACTGAAAACAAAGACAAAGCTCATTATAGGATGTGATGCAAATGCATATCGCAGTATTGAGGACGTAGTGATACTAATGCAAGGGGAGAATCGCTAATAGACTTTATTTTGCACAATAAGGAGATGCACTAGCCTTCGTCACCAAAAATAGACAAGAGATTTTGGACGTCACATTGGCCTCTCCGGACCTGAATGATAAGATATCTGAGTGGCAAGTTTTGAGGGAACATAGCTTGGCTGTTAGCTTGAACATGGCTGTTCGTACTTCAAAGACCATATTTCCCCCAAATGTGAAGAATGCCGATTGGAATAGGTATATAGATACGTTCAATATGATGATACCAGAAATGCCGGAGATAAATATAAGCACTTTGCAGGATATCGAACAAAACGTGGAGTGGATTTCAAAGGCCTTCAACATCTCACTGAAAGCTGCATGTCCTGGAGGAAAGCCAAGGGGGGATATCACCATTCTATGGTGGTTGATATAAAAAATATATTTCATTTGCAACAAATCGAAATATTGGCCTCAGACTACTTTTAGGTATAGCCCTCATACAAACCGATACCCCGATTTGGCTAAGGGAGCCTCTTGGAAGAGCAAATTTCTTCCGATTCGATATGACCTCATGCCAAAATTGGTTCATATCGGTCCATAATTGTACACAGCCCCTTGACTCCTAACGCTCCAGAATTATATATAGCTCCCATATAAAGCGATCCCCAGATTTGACCTATGAAATCTCATGGAGGAACAAAATTCATCCGATCCGCTTGATATTGGGCTCTCTACTTACCGTGCAAAGTTTGGTCCTTATCATTTCATAGTTTATAGACTCATCTATATAAAATGAACTTGCTTATGAAGAAATTAAATAATTGCCTCTAATATATAGACTAACTTCCAATTTAAAAGACAATGTATCGACAAATGTCACCACAACTTTCTATGCATGGTAGAGGGTACATAAGATTCGGCCTGGTAGAACTTTCGGCCGTATACACTCAAAAACAAATAACCCACCAAGAAGGAAAATTTTGGTTAATTTTATAAAATACTAAACTGTATTACAAATGCAGATAGAAACAAGTATATACGGCCGTAAGTTCGGCCAGGCCGAATCTTATGTGCCCTCCACCATGGATTGCGTAGAAACTTCTACGAAAGACTGTCATCCACAATCGAATTACTTGGGTTGTGGCATCTTAAAACTTCTTAACATCGTTTTCTAAATTGTGAGTTAGTCCATACGTGGTATGTATTAGACAAAAAAGATATGTATAGGTAAGTCTACAAATAATTACGATTCGATATGGACTTTTGCACGGTACTATATACAATTATGAACTTGATATGGACCAATTTTTGTGTGATTGGGGATCGATATTTTTAATTATAGACCGATATGGACTTAGGTATGGTTGTTAACGGCCATATACCAGCACAATGTACCAAATTTCAACTGACTCGGATGAAATTTGCTCCTCCAAGAGGTTCCAAAACTAAATCTGGGGATCCGTTTATTTGGGGGCTATATATGATAATGGACTGATATGGACCACTTCTGACACGGTGGTTAAATATCATATACAACCACCACGTACCAAATTTCAACCAGATCGGATGAATTTTGCTTCTCCAAACGGCACCGGAGGTCAAATCTGGGGATCGGTTTATATGGGGGCTATATATAATTATGGACTGATATGAACCAATTCCTGCATGGTTGTTGGATACCATATAAAGGGTGATTTGTTAAGAGCTTGATAACTTTTTTTTAAAAAAAAACGCATAAAATTTGCAAAATCTCATCGGTTCTCTATTTGAAACGTTAGATTGGTCCATGACATTTACTTTTTGAAGATAATTTCATTTAAATGTTGACCGCGGCTGCGTCTTAGGTGGTCCATTCGGAAAGTCCAATTTTGGGCAACTTTTTCGAGCATTTCGGCCGGAATAGCCCGAATTTCTTCGGAAATGTTGTCTTCCAAAGCTGGAATAGTTGCTGGCTTATTTCTGTAGACTTTAGACTTGACGTAGCCCTACAAAAAATAGTCTAAAGGCGTCAAATCGCATGATCTTGGTGGCCAACTTACCGGTCCATTTCTTGAGATGAATTGTTCTCCGAAGTTTTCCCTCAAAATGGCCATAGAATCGCGAGCTGTGTGGCATGTAGCGCCATCTTGTTGAAACCACATGTCAACCAAGTTCAGTTCTTCCATTTTTGGCAACAAAAAGTTTGTTAGCATCGAACGATAGCGATCGCCATTCACCGTAACGTTGCGTCCAACAGCATCTTTGAAAAAATACGGTCCAATGATTCCACCAGCGTACAAACCACACCAAACAGTGCATTTTTCGGGATGCATGGGCAGTTCTTGAACGGCTTCTGGTTGCTCTTCACTCCAAATGCGGCAATTTTGCTTATTTACGTAGCCATTCAACCAGAAATGAGCCTCATCGCTGAACCAAATTTGTCGATAAAAAAGCGGATTTTCTGCCAACTTTTCTAGGGCCCATTCACTGAAAATTCGACGTTGTGGCTCGTTAGTAAGTCTATTCATGATGAAATGTCAAAGCATACTGAGCATCTTTCTCTTTGACACCATGTCTGAAATCCCACGTGATCTGTCAAATACTAATGCATGAAAATCCTAACCTCAAAAGAATCACCCTTTACTAACATCACGTACCAAATTTCAACCGAATCGGAAGAATTTTACTCTTCCAAGGGGCTCCGGAGGTCAAATCTGGGGATTGGTTTATATGGGTCCTATATATAATTATGGACAGATTTCGACCAATTTTTGCATGGGTGTTTGAGGTTATATATTAACACCACGTTCCAAATTTCAACTGAATCCGATGAATTTTGGTCCTCCAAGAGGCTCCGGAGGTCAAATCTGGTGATCGGTTTATATGGGGGATCTTCCAAGGGGCTCCGGAGGTCAAATCTGGGGATTGTTTTATATGGGGCCTATATATAATTATGGGCCGATTTCGACCAATTTTTGCATGGGTGTTTGAGGCCATATATTAACACCACGTTCCAAATTTCAACTGAATCCGATGAATTTTGGTCTTCCAAAAGGCTCCGGAGGTCAAATCTGGGGATCGGCTTATATGGGGGCTATATATAATTATGGACCGATATGGACCAATTTTGGCGTGGTTGTTAGAGAACATATAACAACACCATGTACCAAATTTCAGTCGGATCGGATGAAATTTGCTTCTCTTTGGGGCTCCGCAAGCCAAATCGTGGGATCAGTTTATATGGGGGCTATATATAATTATTGACCGATGTGGACCAATTTTTGCATAGTTGTTTGAGACCATGTACTTACACCATGTACCAAATTTTAGCCGGATCGGTTGAAATTTGCTTCTCTTAGAGGATTCGCAAGCCAAATTTGGGGGTCCGTTTATATGGTGACTATACGTAAAAGTGGACCGATATGGCCCATTTGCAATACCATCCGACCTACATCAATAACAACTACTTGTGCCAAATTTCAAGTCGATAGCTTGTTTCGTTCGGAAGTTAGCGTGATTTCAACAGACGGACGGACATGCTTAGATCGACTCAGAATTTCACCACGACCCAGAATATATATACTTTATGAGGTCTTAGAGCAATATTTCAATGTGTTACAAACGGAATGACAAAGTTAATATATCCCCATCCTATGGTGGAGGGTATAAAAATTTCAAAAATGGCCTTAGTGCCATCTGAAGTTTAAGAGTGGCGCATTTTTTGTAACAATTTTCCATGAACTAAAATAGAATTAGATTGGTTTTATTGGCAAATAGGATTCTTTTTTTTAAGTGTATGCTTTTTTAATATGACCATTATATGGGCCCATCACCTGACTAATTTTTGGTCATTTAGGATCCAAAATTGTAATCTGAAATTCGGCCTTTTTTTCGAACATTTTTAGTATACTATATACTGAATAATGTTAGTATCAAAATCAAAAATCATTTACTCGAACACACCTATTAAGAATAAATACCTGAAAGGCATCGTAAGCTATCGGCATTGAGCCCGCTGATTCTGTACTCCTTTATGTTATTAGAAAATATGGCTCAAAATTTTCATATGAAATATGCGTATTATTTGATATATGTATATTTTTAGAATGTTAGGATCCAGAATGAGGAAGCATTCTAACTTGTTATTTTCTTACTAGTATAGGATGCTCTATAAATCAATCAAGGCAGGGTAAATTTTGTTTAAGGTAGCGACATAAAGCCAGCTGATTCTTTTTTATAGTAACAGGATTCTCCGTATCCCCACATTACTAACACAAGCAAATGAATTTGATTGGGAGCATTACGGCCACTAACGTTGCGAAAAGAAAATTGGATTGGGTTTTCTAACTCTACCATACAATAAAGGCGAACCCTTCTTTACTAGGGATAATCGAATTGCATATTATGACACACTATTATGCAAATAGTGTAGCATACCCTAAGGCATATAATTTTGTAGTTTCTTCTTACCCTGCTCAATAACGTTATGGTCAAATAACTGTGGAATGTAAAAATTTGTGTATTTCGTTTTTTTGTGTTTGTTATTTTAGATGTGTTCTGTTTTATTTAATTTATATTTTTATCATTATCATATATAATTATAACACAATTTTTGTTTATTATTTACATATGTATATATATCATAAATGTTAAACTTAAACTAAAATCACTGGAATTTGTTTTCATACTATAGGTATGTTCTTTTTTTTTTTTGTTGTTAATTTTTCCTTTTGTTGTTCAATTTGTTTTCTCGTTTTTTTTTTTTGTCTATGATATTTATTTTTCTTTTGTTGTCTTTTTGCAAAATACAATAATTTTATTATATATATTTCCATAATCCATTCTAGATTTAAATTGCATTTTAAAAATAAACATTTTATAATAAAGATTTACGAGTATATACATACATATAGATTTTTACAAAAAAAAATATAAATTTGTGTTTTTTGTTTGATAATTGTGTTTAATATTTGTTTTGCTATTTTTGAAAATATTTTCATTTATTTAAAAGAAACATAATATTTGCTTTTTTTTCTAATTTATATATTTATAATGTCTATGTAGAGAAAAAATGTTTAATGTGTTTCCTTTTTGTTTTAAATGTTTATGGTCAAAAACCCCATTTAGTTTAGGGACTTCATTGATATCTATTGTTATTAATTTTGTTTAATATCGGCAATATTCGTAACACCTTAAATTATGCTATGGTTTTCGAATTATATATAAATGGTGTGAATGGGCAGTAAATAGAGATGACAATCACGGTTGCCACAGATGGGGTGCTACAATTTTACCAAAAGAGATAATTTTTTTTAGAAATAAAATTTAGACAGAATTTTCTATAGAAATAAAATTTAGACAAAATTTTCTATAGAAGTAAAACTTTGACAAACATTTTCTATACAAATAAAACATTTTCCATAGAAATAAAATTTTGACAAAATTTTCTATAGAAATAAAATTTTGACAAAATTTTCTATAGAAAAAAAATTCCTAAAGAAAAAACGTTTGAAATAATTTCCTAAAGAAATAAAATTTTGACAAAATTTCCAATAGAAATAAAATTTTCTATAGAAATAAAATTTGGCAAAATTTTTTATTGAAATAAAATTTTGACAAAATTTTCTATAAAAATATTATTTTGACAAAATTTGCTATAAAAAAAAATGACAAAATTTGCTACAGAAATAAAATTTTGACAAAATTTTCTATAGATATAAAATTTTGACAAAATTTTCTCTAGAAATAACATATTGACAAAATTTTCTATAGAAATAAAATTTTGTCAAAATTTTCTATAGAAATAAAATTTTGTCAAAATTTTCTATAGAAATAAAATTTTGACAAAATTTACTATAGAAATAACATATTGACAAAATTTTCTATAGAAGTAAACTTTTGTTAACATTTTCTATAGAAATAAAGTTTTGACAAAATTTTCTATAGCAATAAAATTTCGACAAAATTTTCTATAGAAATAAAATTTTAACAAAATCTTCAATAGAAATAAAATTTTGTCAAAATTTACTATAGAAAAAAAATTTTGTCAAAATTTACTATAGAAATAAAATTTTGACAAAATTTACTATAGAAATAAAATTTTGAGAAAATTTTCTCTAGAAATAACATATTGACAAAATTTTCTATTGAAATAAAATTTTGACAAAATTTTCTATAGAAATAAAATTTTGACAAAATTTTCTATAGAAATAAAATTTTGACAAAATTTTCTATAGAAATAAAATTTTAACAAAATTTTCTATAGAAATAAAGTTTTGACAAACTTTTCTAAAGAAATAAAATTTCCACAAAATTTTCTATAGAAATAAAATTTTGACAAATTTTCTATAGAAATAAAATTTTGACCAAATTTACTATAGAAATAAAATTTTGCTAAAATTTTCATTAAAATAAAATTTTGCCAAAATTTTCATAGAAATAAAATGTTGACAGAATTTTCTATAGAAATAAAATTTTGACAAAATTTGTTATAGAAATAAAATTTTGACAAAATTTTCTACGGAAATAAATTTGGACAAAATTTTCTATAGAAATAAAATATTGACAAAATTTTCTATTGAAATAAAATTTTGCCAAAATTTTCATTAGAAATAAAATTTTGCCAACATTTTCATAGAAATAAAATATTGACAGAATTTTCTATAGAAATAAAATTTTGACAAAATTTTTTATGGAAATACAATGTTGACAAAATTTTCTATAGAAATTGAATTTGGACAAAATTTTCTATAGAAATAACGTTTTGACAAACTGTTCTATAGAAATAAAATGTTGACAGAATATTCTATAGAAATAAAATTTTTACAAAATTTTCTATAGAAATAAAATGTTGACAAAATTTTCTATAGAAAAAAATTTGAAAAAAAAATCCTTAAGAAACAAAGTTTGAAATAAAATTTTGACAAAATTTCCTAAAGAAATAAAATTTTGACTAAATTTTCTATGGAAATAAAATTTTGGCAACATTTCCTATAGAAATAAAATTTCGACAACATTTTAAATAAAACAAAAAATTTCCATTAGAACTAAAATTTTGCTAAAATTTTCTATAGAAATAAAATTTTGAAAAATTTTTCTATAGAAATAAAATTTTGACAAAATTTCCTATAGAAATAAAATTTTGACAAAATTTTTTATAGAAATAAAATTTTGACAAAATTTTCTATTGAAATAAAATTTCGACAAAATTTTCTATTGAAATAAAATTTCGACAAAATTTTCTATAGAAATAAAATTTTGACAAAGTTTTCTGAAGGAATAAAATTTCGACAAAATTTTCTATAGAAATAAAATTTTATTCTATAGGAATAAAATTTTAACAAAATTTTTTTTAGAAACAAAATTTTGCAAAATTTTTTTTATAGAAATAAAATTTTGACAAAATTTTCTCTAGAAATAAAAATTTGGCAAAATTTTTTTAGAAACAAAATTTTGACAAAATTTTTTTTTTAAACAAAATTTTGACAAAATTTTTTTAGAAACAAAAGTTTGCCACATTTTTTTATAGAAATAAAATTTTGCCAAAATTTTCATTAGAAATAAAATTTTGCCAAAATTTTCATTAGAAATAAAACTTTGCCAAAATTTTCTATAGAAATAAAATTTTGACAACATTTTTGATAGAAATAAAATTTTGACAAAATTTTCTATAGTAATAAAATTTTGAAAAAATTTCCTTCAGAAATAAAGGTTTGACAAAATTTTCCATAGAAATAAAATTTTGACAAAATTTTCTGTAGAAATAAAATTTTGGCAAAATTTTCTCTAGAAATAACATATTGACAAAATTTTCTATAGAAATAAAATATTGACAAAATTTTCTATAGAAATTAAATTTTGAAAAAATTTTCTATAGAAATAAAATTTTAATTCCTCGAGTGGCAACCGTGATGGCAGTATGAGATGGACTTTTTTTGTAGCTTATGCTAAATAATGGGATCTGAATTATTTACAAAAAAAACATTTTTCTGTTTTCTAACTGTTCTACGATCCCTTTGGCTTATTGTGAAAATGCTGTCATCTCTATGGTCTCAAATCCATTGGTAGCTTTCCCCGATTTCAACTCATCCAACCAATTGAATTTCTCTGATCGAGAGCCTGGCATTTTAGGCTCTCGCCATTTTGGCAATGAATATCAGTGATATTGATGCCTTAAGCTACCTGTATTGATATTGATATTGTTGTTGTTATTGTTATTATTTAAAGTAGTTGCTTTGTGCAGAGTTGCCACATTATGCAAATTGTTGTTATTCATCGAATTATGGGGCTGATGATGCAGTGGCTGTGGTGGCGTATTACCATTCAGCGCTTTAGTACTAAATGTGGTTCTACGTCCGGTAGTATTGCAGCTACCGTTACGTAATGGCAAGGCCGGTGGCGGTGGTGTTGGCGGTATGGGCGACTCTGAAGCCGTAGGACTAGCATCATTATTGTGATCCACTGGCAAGGCATAGTGCGAATTATTATGCAGATGGTAATCACCATCATCCAATGTCTGCGAATATTGCTGGGGATATTTTAGGGAATTATTGTGATTGAAATGATCCTGGGTGAGACGTATGTGACGTTCTGTGGTATTGTATTTGGTTGTGGCATAGGCTGCTACACCGCCATTTGGTATTATGGGCTGTGAATAGATGTGATTGTGGGTAAGGGAACTTTCCTGCTGCTGCTGCTGCTGCTGCAAGGGATTTCTATGATTTTGACTATGCCTAGGCAATGAGGTTATATGGGAATTTTTGCCATTGCTTAGGGATTTTCTCATATCCTGTTGCGATTGATAATTGTAGGGAGTACGAGTGTTATTGGTCATGAAGGGAATCGATGGCATTTGCGCAACAAAGGAATTTTGATTATCGGGTAGAGGACCGCAACCATTGTACAATGCGGAGCCATTGGGAACTTGCAATTGTTGCAAAGTCGTGACTCCACTTGAAGCTGTGGCTGATCCCCGACCTCGGTGTTGAGGTGGGGGTGGTGCTTCTAGCTATAGCTCAGTGACGGGAATGGGTCTGGATCCCATATATTGCAAAGCATGTTGGCCACCATAACCACTCGAACTGGTGGCATAGGGTGCCGAACTGGCACAAGGGATTTGGGGATGGCGATTCATGTAATCCTCCTCGGAGAAAGTTTTTTGATATTCACGTTCTTTGCGACCCAGAGCGGAGTTACCCCAACCGCCCTTTAAGGCTTCACGTATGCGACGTCGGCAGGAGTATATGATCAAGGCCAAGGCTGTAATGGAGGCAGCTGTAGCCACCAGGAGGACTCCAATTAAAGCTTGTTGCTTGGCATCACTGTGATTGCAGCCCAACATGGCTGGACTAATATTGTTGAGCATCTCACCCTTGAGATTGGGCGGCGCTGCACATATCACCCCCTGCACTTGTTCATTGGTATTGTTTTTATTGATGGCCAAGGTGCGTAGCCACAATAGACGGCAATCACACATCAAAGGATTATCGGAAACATCCAAAGTGATGAGATCAGACCAAGGGAATAGGCCTTCACTTAGGGTATCTATTTGATTTTCCTTGAGGATGATATGCTTGAGATGAGGTAGGCCACTAAAGGCATTCTCTTCAATTTCGCTTAACATTTTATTGGCCGACAAATTGAGATATTCCAAATTCGTATTACCCTCAAAGGCAGCATTCTCTACTTTCCTAAGCCTTTGGGCTCCGGTGATTAGCAAACGCTTGAGGTTTTTCAAACCTTGCAACGAATTGGCCCCGATTATTTCGAAATCATTTTGACCCAAAGACAAATCCTCTAAACGTTCCAAATGCGAAAGAGCAGCCTGGGGTATAAACTCCAAACGATTGTCGGATAAATCCAAATAACGAACTCCTTCCAAGCCCTTCATGGCCTCCGCGGAGAGATTATGCAAGCCGGCCCCCTTGAGATCGAGACGCGTTAAGCCTTTCAAATTTTCAAAGGCCCTGTTGGGAATGGACATGAATGAGTTGGTGCCCAAATAAAGTTCCGCCAACATAGGCATGGTCTGGAAGTTTTCTGGGGCTGGCACAGCGGTCAAGGTATTGTCATCCAAATATAGAACCTTAAGATTTTTTAGACCATCAAAGGCATGCGTTGATATACGGCTAATACGATTTTGGCCCAAATTCAATTCCTCCACTTTGAGAAGTGGTGCAAAAGTGTAATCCTCCAATTCGGCCAAAAGATTCCCCCGTAGATTCAATATCGTAACAGCCGACAGACCCAACAAGGTCTTATTACTGATTTGCCCTATCTTATTGTAGTTCAAATGCAATTCCTGTAATTTACGCTGCAAGGCAAAAGTCCTTTGCGGTATGGTGACCAGATCATTGAATGATAGATCCAAAAATGTCAACTCCGTATAGAATTGTATGCTCGAGTCTATGGTCTTGATTTTATTGTTCTTTATTACCAAACGTTGAATGGATGGATTAAGGGCTATGGGTAGGACATCCAAAGTACCTTCACCACATTTCACCACTAAAGTGTCATCATCACATTGACATCCATTGGGACAATTAGCCAAAGCATTTATAGGCACTGCCAACAGACAGGAGGAGACCAAGACTAAAGCCCAGAGCCAAGAGCATTGGCGGGGTAAGGTCCAATAGGATGGACTAAAGCTTTCCATATTGTGAGAAATGCGGTAACTTTTTTGTTTTGATTGATGATGGGGGCAAAGTCTTTGCGACTGACTTGTGTTTGGGCTTTTAAGGGGGATGCTGGTGGGGATGATGGAGGTTTTCAATTCGTTGTTGTGGAATGACTCCACTATTGTGACTTCATTCTGGGTTTCAATTTCCTCCCGCTGCTGCTGTTGCATTTTATCACATCCATCAGCAGCCATCAGACGTTGATAACATTCGAAATTAACACCCATTATTTTGGCAGATACTTCCTTATATTCCCTTGTATCCATTGGTTTTGTGGTCTCTATGATGTTTCCTTTTATTGCCAGTTTTCTTTTTGTTGTTATTCTCATTGTTGTTGGGAATTTCCGTTACATGCAATGGCTAACAGTTTACCCGTAGATACTCCCAAAATTTTATTTCCTACGTAAATCTATAGAGTTCGAAGGAGAAGGCTCCTTTGTGGTATGTTCTTGGTTTCTTTCCTTTCGGCCTGGAGGCGTTTGAGGTTTATCCCCAATTTTTTTATATTTTTGGTTTTGATTTTATTGAAATCCTTCAATATTTCTTAGCTTAAATGCTTCATTGATTTTTGTTCTCTTAAACTCCACTTGATTTGAAAAATTTCTTGCCAATTCGATATTCACCACACGTCATTAGAATCTGTTTTTAAATTAGCTGCAAAGAAAGAAAGAGAGAGGGAGAAAAACGCAATAAATAAAATGAAAATTATGAAATATTTATGAGGGTAATTTTTTTCCGTTTTTGGTGGAAATTAATATTCACAAGCAAATAGAATATTTTAATATAGATGTGGATTTAAATTGCGGATATAGAAGGAAACGGAAATTGTAATTAAATTTTTTGATTTGCATTTCTGGTTGAAATTAGCTGGACGACATGCAAATTCACAGTTTTGTTAGTTATTTTTTTTTTAATAGGCTATTTTGTATTTTGCAACAATTCTAGGGGTATTATAAGTTAGATTATACCAAGACTCAACACGTAGTGTTACCTATGTTAAATGACCATAGTTATACCCTGCGCCACACTGTGGAACAGGGTATTATAAGTTAGTGCACATGTTTGCAACACCCAAAAGGAGACGAGATAGACACATAGTGTCTTTGGCAAAAATGCTCAGGGTGGGCTCATGAGTCGATATACACACACACACACACGAAATTCTGATTCAATCACGAAAATAATTGATCCAATTAATTTTTTTAGTTGAAATGTCTTCAATCACAGAAATGATAGTATTAATTAAAAAATTAATTGAAGGTCAATTAAAAATTAATTGATCCAATTAAAAAATTATTTGATACTATTAATTTTTGTGATTGATTTTTGTTTCAATTAAAAAATTTGTTGATTCAATTAAATTTTTAATTGAATATTTTTAAAACTCAATTAAAATTTTAATTGGAAAATTTTTCATGAAATTTTTTTCTGTGTAGCCACGTCCATCTGTCCGTGAACACGTTTTTGTAATCAAAGTCTAGGTCGCAGTTTTAGTCCAATCGACTTCAAATTTGCCACAAATATATGTTTTGGCTCAGAACCCAATTGATTTTGGAAGAAATCGGTTTAGATATAGCTCCCATATATATATTTCGCCCGATATGGACTTATATGAACAATTAGTACTATAGCCAAGTGTGCCAAATTTTATTGAAATCGGTTCAGATTTAGATATAGCTCCCATATATATCTTTCGCCCGATATGGACTTATACGGTCGCCAATTTGGTTGAAGTTTTGCACTAGGAGTACAATTAGTAGTGTAGTCAAGTGTGCAAAATTTTATTGAAATCGGTTCAGATTGAGATATAGGTCCCATATATATCGTTCGCCCGATGTACACTCATATGACCACAGTGAACAATCTTTTACTCCGATTTGATTGAAATTTTGCACAGGGAGTAGAATTAGCATTGTAGCTATGCGTGCTAAATTTTGTTGAAATCGGTTCAGATTTAGATATAGCTCCCATATATATGTTTTTCTGATTTCAACAAAAATGGTCAAAATACCTACATTTTCCTTGTAAAACCGCCACTGCTTAGTCGAAAAGTTGTAAAAATGACTATAATTTTCCTAAACTTCTTATACATATATATCGAGCGATAAATCATAAATCATAGCCCCCAACACATTTGACGGATGTGATATAGTAGCGAAAATTTAGATCTACAAAGTGGTGCAGGCTTTCCTTACGTGTTTTTTCAAAAAAAAAAAAAAATTTTGTAAAAATTTGTTTCTATAGAAAATTTTAGCAATTTTTTTTTATAGCAAATTTTGTCAAAATTTTATTTCTATAGAAAATTTTGTAAAAATTTAATTTCTTTACAAAAATGTTGTTAAAATTATATTATTTAATTCGTCCAAATTTTATTTCGTTAAAAAATTTTGTCAAAATTGTATTTCTATGGAAAATTTTGTCAAAATTTTATTGCTATAGAAAACTTTTGTCATAATTTTATGGCTATAGAACATTTTGTCAAAATTTTATTTCTATGGAATATTTCGTCAAAATTTTATTTCTATAGAGAATTTTGGCAAAGTTATTCTTTATAGAAAATTCCGTCAAAATTTTATATCCATACAAAATTTTGTCAATATTGTTATTTATTTCTATAGAAAATTTTGTCAAAATTGTATTTCTATAGAAAATGCTGTTAAAATTTATGTCTAGAATAAAATTTTGTCAATATTTTATTATATAGAAAATTTTATCACAAATTGTATTTCTGTGGAAAATTTTGTCAAAATTTTATTGCTATATAAAATTTTTGTCAAAATTTTTCTTCTAAAAAAATTTTGACAATATCTAATTTCAACGTAAAGTGGTGGCAAAATTTTATTTCTACTCGCTTTGTTAAAATTTCATTTTGTAGAAGATTTTGTTAAAATTTTATGTCTATAGAAAATTTTGTCAAAATTATATTTCGATAGAAAATTTTGTTAAAATTTATTTTTATTTTGTCACAATTTTATTTTTTATGGAAAATTTTGTCAAAATTTTATAGCTATAGAGAATTTTATCCAAATTTTATTTTTATAGAAATTTTAGTCACAATTTTATTGCTATAGATAATTTTGTCATAATTTTATTGCTATAGAAAATTTTCTCAGAATTTTATTTCTACAAAAAATTTTGTCATAATTTTATTTCTATAGAAAATTTTCTCAGAATTTAATTTCTACAAAAAATTTTTGTCACAATTTTATTTCTATAGACAATTTTGTCAAAATTATATTGCTATAGAAAATTTTGTCAAAATTTTCTTTCTTTATGTCTATAGATAATTTTATATAAAATATAAAATAAAATTTTATATCTATAGAGAATTTTATCAAAATTTTATTTTTATAGAAATTTTTGTCACAATTTTATTGCTATAGATAATTTTGTCATAATTTTATTGTTATAGAAAATTTTCTCAGAATTTTATTTCTACAAAAAATTTTGTCATAATTTTATTTCTATAGAAAATTTTCTCAGAATTTTATTTCTACAAAAAATTTTTGTCACAATTTTATTTCTATAGACAATTTTGTCAAAATTATATTGCTATAGAAAATTTTGTAAACATTTTCTTTCTGTAGAAAATTTTGTTAAAATTTTATTTCTATTGAAAATTTTGTTAAAATTTTATGTCTATAGATAATTTTATCAAAATTTTATTTCGATAGAAAATTTTGTCAAAATTTTATTTCATTTCACTTTATTTATAATCATAATCAGAAGCTCAAATAAGGCCAAAATTGATAGAAAATTTTATCTTTATCTTGTCAAAACTTTATTTTTTTTATGGAAAATTTTGTCAAAATTTTATATCTATAGAGAATTTTATCAAAATTTTATTTTTATAGAAATTTTTGTCACAATTTTATTCCTATAGATAATTTTGTCATAATTTTATTGCTATAGAAAAATTTCTCAGAATTTTATTTCTAAAAAAATTTTTGTCACAATTTTGTTTCTATAGACAATTTTTTCAAAATTATATAGTGCTATAGAAAATTTTGTCAAAATTTCATTTTTATGGAAAATTGAAACATCTCTTTGTTGGAGAAGAATATTTTGCAAAATCTACCAAAACATCAAGAATTTTACCAATCTACTTAACAATAAAAATCTACCAGTGTAGGTAGATCTAGACACCACATGTTTTATATATTCCCCATAAATACCGATCTCCCGATTTGACTTCTTGCAATTTTTATTTCATTGGCCTTAAATTGGAAATATGGAGGTAATTTGGGTCCACAAAGTAGTTTTAGCCAAAAAAGGGTGGTATTGGTCTCCATATAGACCGATCTCCTGATTTAATTTTTTGGGATTCTAGACACCAGTAGTTTTATTTGATTTGCCAAAAATTCAAATTTTATTTCAACTTCAAATTTCAAATTTTAAAATTTGGGTCCATAGGAGATATATCAAATTTGGCTTATACCATATAGACCGATCTCCCGACTTATTCTAAAATCCTCTTTTTCCTCCTCCTCCTTCTCTTGCCTAAAATTAGAAATATAGATACATATTGTAGGTCCACAAAGACCGGTATGGGTCCATGTTTTTGTAAATTGGCTTTCACTAAAGCCAATTTTTGAACTAGAAAACGAGAAAAAATTATACAAAAATGAAGCAAAAAGATCTATTACATTCGTACTTCTCACAAAATAGTTCAATTTTTTTTAAGTTTGTAAGTTTTACTAATTTTACCATCTTGAACTTCGTATGGCTCTAAAGACATTATTGCAATTTTGAACTCCAATTTTTTTCTTCACAGTACAAAATTTTCTTTAACAATTGAAAAAAAAAGTTAATAATGTCTAATAAAATTTCTTGAATTTGTCGAAAAATATGTACTTATTTTTGTTATATTGGCAAGATGTTCGCTTTTGTAATACTGTTTAGTTAAGATTTTCTAAAAACAATCTAAAATTTTTAATAGTAATCAAAAATTTTCCTCCCACCACTAAAACACACTGAAAACACAAGTATATACGGCCGTAAGTTCGGCTAGGCCGAAGCTTATGTACCCTCCACCATGGATTGCTTAGAAACTTCTACTGAAGACTGTCATCCACAATCGAATTACTTGGGTTGCGGTAACACTTGCCGATGGCAAGGTATCTTAAAACTTCCTAACACCGTCTTCTAAATTGCAAGGTAGTCCATATGTGTTGACAAAATTTTCTATAGTAAAATTGAAGTAAAATTTTGGTAGATTATTTTTGGCTCGAGTGGCAACCATGATTATGAACCGATATGGAGCACTTTTTGTGTGATTGGGGATCGGCTATATATATGGACCAACGTTGGCATGGTTATTAGCGGCCATATACTAACACCACGTGCAAATTTCAACGGATGAATTTTTCTTCTCCAAGAGGTTCCGGGGATATATTTATATGGAGCCTATGTATAATTATGGACCGATATGGACCAATTCTTGCGTGTTTGTTAGAGACCACATACTAACACCACGTTCCAAATTTCAACCGGATCGGATGAATTTTGCTCCTCCAAGAGGCTCCGGAGGACAAATCTGGGGATCGGTTTATATGGGGGCTATATATAATTATGGACCGATGTGGACCAATTTGTGCATGGTTGTTAGAGACCATATACTAACACCATGTAACAAATTTCAGCCGGATCGGATGAAATTTACTTCTCTTAGAGGCCTCGCAAGCCAAATCAGGGGATCGGTTTATATGGGGGCTATATATAATTATGGACCGATATGGACCAATTTTTGCATGGTTGTTAGAGACCATATACTAACACCATGTACCAAATTTCAGCCGGTTCGGATGAAATTTGCTTCTCTTAGAGGCCTCGCAAGCGAAATTTGGGGGTCCGTTTATATGGGGGCTATACGTAAAAGTGGACCGATATGGCCCATTTGCAATAACATCCGACCTACATCAATAACAACCACTTGTGCCAAGTTTCAAGTCGATAGCTTGTTTCGTTCGGAAGTTAGCGTGATTTCAACAGACGGAAGGACGGACGGACGGACATGCTCAGATCGACTCAGAATTTCACCACGACCCAGAATATATATACTTTATGGGGTCTTAGAGCAGTATTTCGATGTGTTACAAACGGAATGACAAAGTTAATATACCCCCCATCCTATGGTGGAGGGTATAAAAATAATTATTACGCCCAATAAATTTTCTTGAATTTGTTGAAAAATATTTACTTAGTTTTGTTATATCGGCATTTGTTACACAGTTTAGTTAAGATTTTCAAAAATTAATCAAAATATTCTAAAATTTCCATTTTCCTTCTTGTTGGGTTCACTGTTTTTTGAGTGTGTGAAAGGCTTTATTTTATCGCGTTTTCTTTGACGCTTTGGCGAGAATTTTAAGATTTTTCTAAAACTGAAAAATGGTTATATCACCTTTAAGTTTTTATAAACACGCTTTAAGTTTTTTTCAAGTTTTCAATCAAATCGCTTTAACCATTCCCGAACTTACTACTGCTTTCAATTTGCGTTTATTATAACTGTTCTTATTTAATTTTTTTTTGCGAAATGAGCCGACTGACTTATAATAGCTGCCATAATTTGAGTAACAAATTTTAATCAGAAACACATGTATGCACATTAGCTATGAGTAATAATTGCATTAATATGACCACAATCAGTAACACTCACAGAATGTGACATCTTTGTTTATACAGTAGATTAGCTATAGAGTATCATATAATTGCCACCCCTCCCCACCACAGGTAGTTAGAACCCAACCCAGTTACACAAACACATGGCCATCATGTTAGCATTATCAGTAATGGTTATTACTCTTCGTATGGAGAAAATCTCTTTGTGTCCCTCTCTCTCTCTCTTTGCATTGAAAAAATTTAATATTCGAACTTTAGTAAATTTTATAAAATATTGTGAAGGGAGGGGGTAAGGGGAAGTAGTTGCCCTTTTCCCGCAAATTTCATCAAATATAAATTAATATCATTAACAAATAGTTTAATTCTTCCATTTATTTATGTTTTCAATGGTCTCTTATTTAAGGTATTAGAGCAAAGAAACAAGCAAAGTGGTGAGTGTCACCAACACCAACTTATTTGAATTGAAATGTACTACTATGATTCGTGTAAAGCCGAGAGTAAGACAACAACAATAACAACTGAGTCAGTGATGTTACATCGCACATGGATGGCATTACATTTGTTTTCCCTTCTCTTGGATATGAAAAAATGTTCCAAGAAAATTTAAAAAATTCATAAATGGAAAAATTCTACATAAATGTAGTTTGCGAAAACTGTCAAACTACTATTAAAGTCATTGATAGTTCTCGATTCACAGTATTGATTTCGATTACGCATTCTTCTGTTAAAGAATAGGGGAGGAGAAAATTAAAACAAAAATATCTTCATTGTTTTCAATTTCATTGTTACGAACACCGAAACCCCAGAAACAAGAAATTGAAACTTTGTCAACACTTTTCCCTTGTATTCTGTACAAGTGTGTGTGTGTGTGTTTTTTTTGTGGTTCAGTTTTTCCAAAAATATGTTTGGTCCATACATAGAATTTGTCGGGGTATGTTACGTTTAATATTTGGTTTTTCATTCTTTGCTTTAACTTTTTAAAGGCCTCGAGGAGGAAAATATGACAAAAAACTAACATTGAGTTTTTGCGAATTGTAACATATATACCCTCCACACTAGATGTGAATCGAAAAAAGAAATATGATCGAAATAAAAATGTTTACATCTACACAAGAAGTAACCAACACCATTTTCTAAAGAAACAAAATTTCGGCGAAATTTTCTATAGAAAAAAATGTCGACGAAATTTTCAAAACAAACAAATTTTTTTTAAGAAGTTTTTTATAGAATAAAACAAGAATTTCGACGTAACAAATTGCGCTGATATTTTCTACAGAAGCAAAATTTCTTATCGAAACAAAATTTTGACGAAAATTTTCTATATACAAAAACATTTCTACGAAAATTTTCTATAGAAACATAACATTGACTTTTATGCTTCGTCAAACAAAGTCTGGAAGAATTTTTTTATACAAACCAAATTTTGACGAACTTTTCTAAGAAACAAAAAAATTTGAAGAATATTCCTGTAGAATAACAGTTTCGACGAAATTGTCTGTAGATGTAAAGGGCTGATGAAATTTTCTATAGAAACAAAATTTTCGAAAAAAAAATTTATAGATCAAAAACTTCGACAAAATTTTTAAAGATACAAAGTTTTGGCGAAATTTTCTACAGAAACAAAATTTCGGTAAAATTTTCTATAGAAGTAAAATTTCAACGAAATTGTCAATAGAAATAAAATGTTGAGGAAATTTTCTATAGAAATAAAATTTTGACAAAAATGTCAATACAAACAAAATTTCGATGAGATTTTCTTGGATATGAAATTTTGAAATAATTTTCTATGGAAACAAAAATTTCTATAGGAACAACATTTCGACGAAGTTTTCTATAGAAATAAACTTGCGATAAACTAATTTTGAGAAACAATATTTTGAAAAAATGATCTATAGAAACAAAATTTCGGAGAAATTTTCTATAGAAATAAATTTCAAAAAATTGGAAAAAATTATCTATAGAAAAAAATTTGACGAACTTTTCTAAAGAAAAAAATTTTAAATAAAAACAAAATTTTGACGAAAGTTTCTATAGTTAAAACTATTGACAAAATTTTGTTTGACAAAATTTCGACAACATTTTCTATAGCAACAAAATTTTAACGAACTTTCCTTTAGAAATAAAATTTCGAGTTTTTTTCTATAGATCCAAAATTTCGACAAAATGTTCTATAGATCAAAAATTCCAACGAAATTTTCTATTGAAACTAAATTTAGACAAAGATTTCTATACAAAAGAACAAAATTTCGTTGAAATTGTCTAGAAATACAAAATTTCGTTGAAATTGTCTATAAATACGAAATTTCGATAATTTTTTATAGAAACAAAATTTCGACGAAATTTTCTATAGAAACCAAATGTCCACGAAATTTTTTATAGATAGAAAATGTCGATGAAATTTTCTATGTTAACAAAATTTTGACAAAAATTTCTATAGGCACAAAATCTTGACGAAAATTTCTATAGAAATAAAATTTTTATGAAATTTTCTACAGAAATAAAATTTAGACAAAATTTTCGATGCAAACAAAATTTCAATGTAATTTTCTTGAGAAACACAATTTCGATAAAAATATTTATATAAACAAAATTTTGACGGAATTTCCCAGCAAAAAAAGCGTCGCCAAAAAAGTAATGAAAATGTTCTTTTTGGAACCGGAAGTGGTGCAAAATTGGCGTAGAAGCAATGAATTTAACATGGGCTTGTCATAGGACGGAAGTCCTCCATTTCAACAGCCGGTGCACTGAATTTGCATCACATCTTTAGGTGTGATCCGAATTCAATGGTTTGGTTGTAAATGAAAACAAGTATATACGGCCGTAAGTTCGGCCATGCCGAAGCTTATGTACCCTCCATCATGGATTGCGTAGAAACTTCTACTGAAGACTGTCATCCACAATTGATTTACTTGGGTTGCGATAACTTTTGCCGATCTTAAAACTTCCTAATACCGTAATATATACCACGTAGTCCATACGTGATATATATTAAACTTAAAATGGCCGATTAAATACGTATATAATTAAGTTTGACAAAATTTTCTATAGAAATAAAATTTTGACAAAATAACATTTTGACAACATTTTCTATAGAAGTAAAATTTGGACAAAATTTTCTATAGAAATACGATTTTAACAAAATTTTCTATAGACATAAAATTTTGACAAAATTTTCTATAGAAATAAAATTTTTACTAAATTTTCAAAAGATTTAAAATTTTGACAACATTCTCTATAGAATTAAAATGTTGACAACATTTTCTACAGAAATAAAATTTTGCCAAAATTTTCTATAGAAATAAAATTTGACAAAATTTTCTATAGGAATAAAATTTCGACAAATTTTGCTAGATTATTTTTGCTCGAGTGGCAAGCATGATTATGAACCAATATGGACCAATTTTTGTGTGATTGGGGATCCGCTATATATAACTATAGACCGATATGGACCAATTTTGGCATGGTTATTAGCGGCCATATATTAACACCACGTTCCAAATTTAAACCGGATCGGATGAATTTTGCTCCTCTAGGAGGCTCCGGAGTTCAAAAATATGGGGATCGGTTTATATGGGGCTATATATAATTATGGACCAATTTTTGCATGGTTGTTAGGGACCATATATTAACACCATGTACCAAATTTCAGCCGGATCGGATGAAATTTCCTTCTCTTAGAGCAATCGCAAGCCAAATTTGGGGGTCCGTTTATATGGGGGCTATACGTAAAAGTGGACTGATAAGGACCAATTTTTGCATCGTTGTTAGAGACCATATACTAACACCATGTACCAAATTTCAGCCAGATCGGATGAAATTTGCTTCTCTTAGAGTAATCGCAAGCCAAATTTGGGGGTCCGTTTATATGGGGGCTATACGTAAAAGTGGACCGATATGGACTAATTTTTGCATGGTTGTTAGAGACCATATACTAACACCATGTACCAAATTTCAGCCTGATCGGGTGAATCTTGCTTCTTTTAGAGCAATCGCAAGCCAAATTTGGGGGTCCGTTTATATGGGGGCTATACATAAAAGTGGACCGATATGGACCAATTTTCGCATGGTTGTTAGAAACCATATATTAACACCATGTACCAAATTTCAGCCTGATCGGGTGAATCTTGCTTCTTTTAGAGCAATCTCAAGCCAAATTTGGGGGTCCGTTTATATGGGGGCTATACATAAAAGTGGACCGATATGGACCAATTTTTGCATGGTTGTTAGAAACCATATATTAACACCATGTACCAAATTTCAGCCAGATCGGATGAAATTTGCTTCTCTTAGAGCAATCGCAAGCCAAATTTGGGGGTCCGTTTATATGGGGGCTATACGTAAAAGTGGACCGATATGGCCCATTTGCAATACCATCCGACCTACACCAATAACAACTACTTGTGCCAAGTTTCAAGTCGATAGCTTGTTTCGTTCGGAAGTTAGCGTGATTTCAACAGACGGACGGACGGACATGCTCAGATCGACTCAGAATTTCACCACGACCCAAAATATATATACTTTATGGGGTCTTAGAGCAATATTTCGATGTGTTACAAACGGAATGACAAAGTTAATATACCCCCATCCTATGGTGGAGGGTATAATAATATTTTATCCAAAAATCAGTCAATTTCGTTTATATCAAGCGCTATTAATGACTATAAATCTTTAATAACCCACATTTCGAAGTTTCATTATAAAAATTTAATATAGTATAAATATACATGCGTAAATAAAAAAAAAACAAAAGTGTTCGGTCGGAGCAGGGATTGAACCCACGACCCTTTGTATGCAAGGCAGACATGCTAACCACTGCTCCACGTGGCAAACAAATGTATGTTTCTGTTAAATAATGTTATGTTTGCATGGGCTCGTGGGCGCTGCAAACTATGCTACATAAATGTAACTTATAACGATAATTATCTAATGGTGACTATAACAGCTACGTAGCCCAGGGGATGTTGGCTTACAAACTGTATGGTCCTCGGTTCGATTCTCCGTGCAGGCGAAAGGTAAAATTTAAAAAATTTTTAAAAGTGAATAATTTCTTCAACATTATTTGTATTACAGAAAAAGGTGCCAAGAACTAAAATATTTCGTGGAAGTGAAAATTACGAGTATGTTAGGCAATGAGCACAATCGTCTTTGGGAAAAATTCTTCCAAGCGTATAATATTTTTGGGCACAAAATGCTTCCAAACATATAATATGTTCACATAAAAAAAACATATTAATGTTTCGGCAGTATCCAATAATATATGTGATTCCTGCAAAATATGTTTGGAACATATGTTAAAGAAGCGATTTTTTTTGAGAGTGTATAGATATAAAATTCCGGCAACATTTTTTGACGAAGTCTTTATAAGAGCAAAATGTCGACAAAATTTTCTATAGCAAAAAAATTTCGATGAAATTTTCTTTAGCAAACAATTTTCTATAAAAAAAAAAATTCGACGAGAGAAATAAAATTTTGAGGAAATTTTCTACAGAAATAAATTTAAGACAAAATTGCCGAAACAAACAAAATTTTAATGAAATTTTCTTGAGAAACCAAATATCGATATTTTTTTCTTGAGAACTAAAATTTCCATAAAATTTTTATATAAACAAAATTTTGACTAAATTTTCTATATATACAAAATTTGGATAAAATTGTCTATAGAAATAAAAATCCGACAGCATTTTCTATAGAAAAAAATTTTACGACATCTTCACAAAAACCAAATGTTGACAAAATTTTCTATAGCAAACAAAAAAATCGATGAAATTTTCTATAGCAAAAATATTTCGACAAAATATTGTATACACACAAAAATTAAACGAAATTTTCAATGGAAATAAACTTTTGTGGAAATTTTTCTTTTCTTTTGACAAAAATATCGATACAAACAAAATATCGATGCAATTTTTTGAGAAAACAAAATTTCGATAAAATATTTTATAGAAACAAAAATTCTACAAAATTTTCTATAAAAAAATTTCGGCTAATCGATTTTTTATCCATAAATCGAAAAGTCGAAGTCGATGATTTGTTGTTATCAAAATCGACCAATCGTTCGAATTGTTGGAATTTTTTTTTTCTGTGGAGACAAACCCTGACCACAATCTAGTGTGTGTGACCCACAGTGCTGATAGAGTTTGTGTTTTTTTCGGAGGGTAAAAACGACATCACCAGTCAAGGGAATCCCTCTTAACATTACTGTCCATATCATATTCTCCATATATTTACGATGTCTGACATTTGCACATTTCTGTTGCTAATGTTGGTATTGCCATTGTCTTTGTCTCTGAATCTGACACTAATGTTCAATTTTCCTCTATTCGTGCCTTTTCCCCACCCCTGCAACTATAACTATTAGCACTAGTTTCACTATTGACCCAAACCCGCCCCATGAACCATAGAAAGATAGTTTATTCGCAAAGTTACTATAGTTTGTGTGGCGCCAAGGGTTACCCTTCAAAAGCACAAAACGAGGACAACAGCTTTTGAAAAGCATGACAAAAAAAAAACAAGTATATACGGCCGTAAGTTCGGCCAGGCCGAATCTTATGTACCCTCCACCATGGATTGCGTAGGAACTTCTACTAAAGGCTGTCATCAACAATCGAATTACTTGGGTTGCGATAACACTTGCCGATGGCAAGGTATCGTAAAACTTTTTAACACTGTCTTCTAAATTGTAAGTTAGCCCATACGGGGTATATATTAAACAAAAAAAGGCCGATTAAATACGTATATAATCTAGTTTGACAAAATTTTCTATAGAAATAAAATTTTGACAAAATTTTCTATAGAAATGAAACCTTGACAAAATTTTCTATAGAAATAAAATTTTGACAAAATTATAGAAATAAAAATTTGACAAAATTTTCTATGGAAGTAAAATGTTGACAACATTTTCTATAGCAATACAATTTTGACAAAAATTTCTATAGAAATAAAATGTTGACAAAATTTTGTATAGAAATGAAATTTTGACAAAATTTTGTATAGAAATAAAATGTTGACAAAATTTTCTACAGAAATAACTTTTTTACAAAATTTTCTATAGAAATAAAATTTTGACAAACATTTCTATAGAAATAAACTTTTGACAAAACTTTCAATAGAAATGAAATTTTAACAAAACTTTCTATAGTAATAAAATTTGACAAAATTTTCTATGGAAATAAAGTTTTGGTAGATTACAAAATTTTCTATAGAAATAAAATTTTGACAAACATTTCTATAGAAATAAACTTTTGACAAAACTTTCTATAGAAATGAAATTTTGATAAAACTTTCTATAGTAATAAAATTTGACAAAATTTTCTATGGAAATAAAGTTTTGGTAGATTATTTTTGGCGATATGGACCAATTTTTGTAATAAGTCATCGGCTATATATAACTAAAGACCGATATGGACCAATTTTTACATGGCTGTTAGAGGCCATATATTGACAAAATGTACCAAATTTCAACCGTATCGGATGACTTTTGCTCCTCCAAGAGGTTCCGGACGTCAAATCTGGGGACGGTTTATATGGGAACTATATATAATTATGGACCGATATGGACCAATTTTTGCATGGTTGTTAGGGACAATATACTAACACCATGTACCAAATTTCAACTGGATCGGATGAATTTTGCTCTTCCAAGAGGCTCCGGAGGTCAAATCTGGGGATCGGTTTATATGGGGGCTATATATAATTATGGACCGATATGGACCAATTTTAGCATGGTTATTGGAGGCCGTAAACTAACATCAGGTACCAAATTTCAACCGGATCGGATGAATTTTGCCCCTCCAAGAGGCTCCGGAGGTCAAATCTGGGGATCGGTTTATATGGGGGCTATATATAATTATGGACCGATATGGACCAATTTTTGCATGGTTGTTAAAAACCGTATACTAAGACCACGTACTAAATTTCAACCGGATCGGATGAATTTTGCTCCTCCAAGAGGCTCCGGTGTTCAAATCTGGGGATCGGTTTATATGGGAGCTATATATAATTATGGACCGATATGGACCAATTTTTGCATGGTTGTTAGAGGCCGTATACTAACATCAGGTACCAAATTTCAACCGGATCGGATGAATTTTGCTCCTCCAAGAGGCTCCGGTGTTCAAATCTGGGGATCGGTTTATATGGGAGCTATATATAATTATGGACCGATATGGACCAATTTTTGCATGGTTGTTAGAGCCTATATACTAACATCAGGTACCAAAATTCAATGGGATCGAATGAATTTTACCCCTCCAAGAGGCTCCGGAGATCAAATCTGGGGATCGGTTTATATGGGGGCTATATATAATTATGGAGCGATATGGACCAATTTTTGCATGGTTGTTAGAGACCGTATACTAAGACCACGTACCAAATTTCAGCCGGATCGGATGCAATTTGCTTCTCTTAGAGGCCTCGCAAGCCAAATTTGGGGATCGGTTTATATGGGGGCTATACGTAAACGTGGTCCGATATGGCCCATTTTCAATACCATCCGACCTACATCAATAACAACTACTTGTGCCAAGTTTCAAGTCGATAGCTTGTTTCGTTCGGAAGTTAGCGTGATTTCCACAGACGGACGGACAGCCGGACAGACGGACGGAAGGACAGACGGACGGACGGACATGCTTAGATCGACTCAGAATTTCACCACGACCCAGAATATATATACTTTATGGGGTCTTAGAGCAATATTTCGATGTGTTACAAACGGAATGACAAAGTTAATATACCCCCATCCTATGGTGGAGGGTATAAAAAAACTCTAGGAGAAAAGCTAAGAAAAATCAAATATATAGCCAGTATAGAAAGAATGCTTTACCAACTGCCACAATATATGTACATATATTTGCTTGTGACATTTTTCTCTAGGGAGATACACATGAAATAACCAGGATCACAAGAAAAACGAGAAAACAATGCGGTAAAAGCATAAATCTAAAGCCACACTAGTAAGAACATTTCCATGACATAATTCGAAAGGACCACAAAATAGAATCACTATGATATCCTTTGGCTCTGTGGTGCAATAGTAGCTCAGGGACTTTTTTCTACCCTGAAAGTAGGGTTGGGGTCAAAATTTTATTTCTATAGAAAATTTTGTCAACACTTTTGTTCTATAGAAAATTTTGTCAAAATTTTATTTCTATAGAAAATTTTGTCAAAATTTTATTTCCATAGAAAATTTTGTCAAAATTTTTTTACTATAAAAAATTTTGTCAAAATTTTATTCCTATAGGAAATTTTGTCAAAATTTTATTCCTATAGGAAATTTTGTCAAAATTTTATTTCTACAGAAAATGTTGTCAAAATTTTATTCCTATAGGAAATTTTGTCAAAATTTTATTTCTACAGAAAATTTTGTCACAATTTTATTCCTATAGGAAATTTTGTCAAAAGTTTATGCCTATAGCAAATTTTGTCAAAATTTTTATTTCTACAGAAAATTTTGTCAAAACTTTATTCCTATAGGAAATTTGGTCAATATTTTATTCCTATAGGAAATTTTGTCAAAATTTTATTGTATAGATAATTTTTCCGAAATTTTATTTCTATAGAAAATTTTGTCAAAATTTTATTTCCATAGAAAATTTTGTCAAAATTTTATTTCTATAGAAAATTTTGTCAAAATTTTATTTCTATAGAAAATTTGTCAAAATTTTATTTCTATAGAAAATTTTGTGCAAATTGTACTTCTATAGAAAATGTTGTCAAAATTTTATTTATATAGAAACTTTTATCAAAATTTTATTTCTATAAAATTGGCCTTTTTATACCCTCCACCATAGGATGGTGGTATATTAACTTTGTCATTCCTTTTGTAACACATCGAAATATTGCTCTAAGACCCCATAAAGTATATATATTCTGGGTCGTGGTGAAATTGTGAGTCGATCTGAGCATGTCCGTCCGTCTGTTGAAATCAAGCTAACTTCCGAACGAAAAAAGCTATCGACTTGAAATTTGGCACAAGTAGTTGTTATTCATGTAGGTCGGATGGTATTGCAAATGGACTATATCGGTCCACTTTTACGTACAGCCCCCATATATACGGACCCCCAAATTTGGCTTGCGATTGCTCTAAGAGAAGCAAATTTCATCCGATTCGGCTGAAATTTGGTACATGGTCTTAGCATGTGGTCTCTAACAACTATGCAGGAATTGGTCCACATCGGTCCATAATTACATATAGCCCCCATATAAACCGATCCACCGATTTGGCTTGCGGAGCCTCTAAGAGAAGCAAATTTCATCCGATCCGGCTGAAATTTCGTACATGGTGTAAGTATATGGTGTCTAACAACAACGCAAAAATTGGTTCACATCGGTCCATAATTATATATAGCTCCCATATAAACCGATCCCCCGATTTGGCTTGCGGAGCCTCCAAGAGAAGCAAATTTCATCCGATCCGGCTGAAATTTGGTACATGGTGTTAGTATATGGTCTCTAATGACCATGCAAAAATTGGTTCACATTGGTCCATAATTATATATAGCCCTCATAGAAACCGATCACCAGATTTGACCTCCGGAGCCTCTTGGAAGACCAAAATTCATCTGATTCAGTTGAAATTTGGTACGTGGTGTTAAAATATGGCCTCAAACACCCATGCAAAAAATTGGTCGAAATCGGTCAATAATTATATATAAGCCCCCTTATAAACCGATCCCCAGATTTGACCTCCGGTGCCTTTTGGAGAAGCAAAATTCATCCGATCTGGTTGAAATTTGGTACGTGGTGGTAGTATATGATATTTAAAAACCATGCAGGAATTTGTTCATATCAGTCTATAATCATATATAGCCCCCATATAAACCGATCCCGAGATTTGGTTTTGGAGCCTCTTGGAGAAGCAAATTTCATCCGAGTCAGTTGAAATTTGGTACATTGTGCTAGTATATGGCCGTTAACAACCATGCCTAACTAGGTCCATATCGGTCTATAGTTATATATAGCCCTCAGATAAATCGATCCCCAATCACACAAAAATTATTTGTAGACTTACCTATACATAACTTTTTTGTCTAATATATATCACGTATGGACTAACTTACAATTTAGAAAGCGATATTAAGAAGTTTTAAGTTACAACAACCCAAGTAATTCGATTGTGGATGACAGTCTTTAGTAGAAGTTTTACGCAATCCATGGTGGAGGGTACATAAGATTCGTACTGGCCGAACTTACGGCCGTATATACTTGTTTTGTTTAATATATACCACGTATGGACTACCTTGCAATTTAGAAGACGGTGTTAGTAAGTTTTAAGATACCTTGCCATCGGAAAGTATTACCGCAACCCAAGTAATTCGATTGTGTATGACAGTCTTCAGAACTTACGGCCGTACTTACAGCCGTATATACTTGTTATACCCACCACCATAGAATGGTGACGGGGGTATAATAAGTTTGTCATTCCGTTTGTAACACATCGAAATATCGATTTCCGACTATATAAAGTATATATATTCTTGATCAGGGAGAAATTCTAAGACGATATAACGATGTCCGTCTGTCCGTCTGTCTGTCTGTCTGTCTGTCTGTCTGTTGTAATCACGCTACAGTCTTCAATAATGAAACAATAGTGCTGAAATTTTGCACAAACTCGTCTTTTGTCTGCAGGCACGTCAAGTTCGAAGATGGGCTATATCGGTCCAGGTTTTGATATAGCCCCCATATAAACCGACCTATCGATTTGGGGTCTTGGGCTTATAGAAATCGTAGTTTTTATCCAATTTGCATGAAATTGGAAATCTAGAGATACTTTATGACCATAAAGAGGTGTGCCAAAAATGGTGAGTATCGGTCCATGTTTTTGTATAGCCCCCATATAGACCGATCTCCCGATTTTACTTCTTGGGCTTATAGAAACCGCAATTTTTATTCAATTTACCTGAAATTGGAAATCTAGAGGTATTGTAGGACCACAAATACGTGTGCCAAAAATTGTGAGTATCGGTCTATGTTTTGGTATGGTCCCCATATAAAACGACCTCCCGATTTGGGGTCTTGGGCTTACAGAAACCGTAGTTTTTATCCAATTTGTCTGAAATTGGAAATCTAGAGGTATTTTAGGACCATAAAGAGGTGTGCCGAAAATGGTGAGTATCGGTCCATATTTTGGTATAACCCCCATATAGACCGATTTCCCGATTTTACTTCTTGGGCTTCTAGAATCCGAAGTTTTTATCCTACTTGCCTGAAATTGGAAATCTAGAGGTATTTTCGGGTCTTAAAGAGGTGTGCAGAAAACGGTGAGTATCGGTCCATATTTTAGTATAGCCCCCTTAAGAACGATCTCCCGATTTAACTCCTTGGGTTTCTAGAAACCGTAGTTTTTATCTGATTCGCCTGAAATTACAAGAGATGTTAATGATTCCTCTAAAACTCAAACAAAAATGGTTCTTATAAATCCAGAATCTGATATAGTCCTCATAGGTGAAATCTTTAAATTTATCTTCAGGAAGTGTCCTCAAGCCCTCCTGAAATTTCAAAGGAAACCCTAATATTTGGTTCATGGTGGTGGGTATTTAAGATTCGGCCCGGCCGAACTTAGTGCTGTATATACTTGTTTTTATATCAAAAATTTTGTCATAATCTTATTTATATCAAAAATTTTCTCAAAATTTTATTTCTATAGAAAATTTTGTTAAAAAAAAATTATTTCTGTGTATTATTTTGTTAAAATTGTACTCATAGATAAAATTTTGTCAAAATTTTTATTCTATAGAAAATTTTGTCAAAATTGTGCACTTAGAAAAAAATTTTTCTACATTTTTTCTAAGGACAATTTTGTCAAAAAGTTCTTTCTAGAGACAATATGGTCAAGTTAAAACAATTATTCCTAGAGACAGTGTGGTCAATATTTTATTCGTGGAGACTATTTGGTCATCACTTTATTTCTACAGAAAATTTTGTCAAAATTTTATTTCTATAGAAAATTTTGTCAAAATTTTATCTCTATAAAAAACTTTTATCAAAAATGTATTTCTATAGAAAATTTTTTCAAATTTTTATTTCTATAGAAACTTTTATCAAAAATGTATTTCTATAAAAAATTTTACCAAAGTTTTATTCCCATAGAAAATTTTGTCAAAATGTTATTTCTATAGAAAACTTTTATCAAAAATGTATTTCTCTAGAAAATTTTTTAAAATTTTTATTTCTATAGAAACTTTTAACAAAAATGTATTTTTATAGAAAATTTTTTTCAAATTTTTATTTCTATAGAAATTTTTGTCAAAATTGTTTTCTTGAAGAAAAAAGTTATTTCTAGTCAAAAAGTTATTTCTAAAGACAATGTGGTCAATATTTTATTCGTGGAGACTTTTTGGTCATCACTTTATTTCTATAGAAAATTTTGTCAACATTTTATTCCTAGATCTAAAATTCGTTTTGTTTTGTTATTGTTGGTTTGTACTTCAATAATTTTTGTGTTTCGATCTCAGCTTTAAAACCATTGCGTTGACTAAACTACTACAGTAGCTTAATCAACAGAGGAAAAAAATTGTTGTCAAATTTATTTGGGCAAAGCCCTATAGACTGCAAGATGGTTGGCTGGATGCACGTTGCGGAATTACCACATTCCTCATCAGCATCCTCTACTTGCAGCAAAACTATCAACCAATTATCAGAATAAATTCGGATAGTTCATTAAACCCGAAGTGAATTACCACATTCCTCATCAGCATCCTCTACTTGCAGCAAAACTATCACCCAATTATCAGAATAAATTCGGATAGTTCATTAAACCCGAAGTGAACCACACTCGACCCTTCCGAAAAAAGGTTTATGATAGTTGGCCTTTGTACTACAACAACGTTAATATACTCCCCATCCTATGGTGGAGGATACAAAAAGAATATATCTTAAATTTCAGACCAATTGTTTTTTCTTTCATAAACGACTATCTAATATAGTTAACCTATTCTTAACGAATACAATGAATTTTGCTAAACTTATCGTAGATGCCGTTCTTTTTTACTTTCTTTCACATTAAATGCCTTTGAAATTGAGTTTTTCATGACTTTGATTTCATTCTGTGTAGGGAAGTAGAACATATTACTGTGGTTTATATTTGCTACTAATATTTATCCCTATAATCCTGACTTTATTGCTCTGCTAAAAATTGATTTTATTTTTATGCGTTTTTTTATGGGGGCCATTAGAATTTGTGTAACATTTTTGTGGTATATCCAAATAATTTTCTAATCCTTAAAGCAAAATTGTATTCCTCTTTAACTTTGTCTACGAGTACATGGGAAAAATTTGCTTCTTTCCAACAAACTTCCTAAGTTCCTCTTTTGAGGTTCAAATGAATTTATTCTATTATGGATTGTGGTGAAAAAAAAATTAAATTTTAAGTTACCTAACCGCCCGCCTTGGGAACACAATATTAAAGTTATTCTAGTTTTTGTTTTTTCTCTTTGGAATTTTTTAGTATTTGAAAATTTGTTGTTGTACAAAACTTTCCTCACAAAAACAAAAAATTTTCTAGGGAGGGTGAGGATTTTGGCTAGAACTGTTATAGCCATGGGTTGGTCATCAAAGGCGCATCTATGATCTGGCAGGCCTTTGACAAGTAGGCCCAATATTTAAAGTGTAACACTTATAGACAATACAGAGTGGCTGATATGCAATAAATGAAATAACGTAAAGCGCTTTGCAACATCCAGAAGCAGATGAGACACATTGTTTCATTGGCAATAATGCTCACAATTTAACAAAATTTACGATAGAAATAAAATTTTTAAAAAATTTTCTATGGAAATGAAATTTTGACAAAATTTTCTATAGAAATAAAATTTTGACTAAATTTTCTATAGAAATGAAATTTTGACAAAATTTTCTATGGAAATGAAATTTTGACAAAATTTTCTATAGAAATAAAATTTTGACAAAATTTTCTATAGAAATAAAATTTAGACAAAATTTTCTATAGAAATAAAATGTTGGCAAAAATTTTTCTGGAGATATAAAATTTTGACAAAATTTTGTATAGAAATAAATTTTGACACAATTGTATACAGAAATAAAATGTTGACAAAATTTTCTATAGAAATAAAATTTTGACAAAATTTTCTATAGAAACAAAATTTTGACAAAATTTTCCATAGAAATAAAATTTTGACAAAATTGGCTACAGAAATAAAATTTTGACAAAATTTTCTATAGAAATAAAATTTTACAAAATTTTCTATAGAAATAAAATTTTGACAAAATTTTTTATAGGAATAAAATTTTGACAAAATTTTCTATAGAAATAAAATGTTGACAAAATTTTGTATAGAAAGAAAATTTTGACAAAATTTTTTATAGAAAGAAAATTTTGATAAAATTTTCTATAGAAATAAAATTTTGACAAAATTTTCTATAGAAATAAAATTTTGACAAAATTTTCTATAGAAATAAAATTTTCACAAAATTTTCTATAGAAATAAAATTGTGACAAAATTTGCTGTAGAAATAAAATTTTGACTAAATTTTCTATAGAAATGAAATTTTGACAAAATTTTCTATGGAAATGAAATTTTGACTAAACTTTCTATAGAAATAAAATTTTGACAAAATTTTCTAAAGAAATAAAATTTTGACAAAATTTTTTATAGAAATAAAATTTTGACAAAATTTTTTATAGAAATAACATTTTGACAAAATTTTCTATAGAAATAAAATTTTGACAAAATTTTCTATAGAAATAAAATTTTGACAAAATTTTATATAGAAATAAAATTTTGACAAAATTTTCTATAGAAATAAAATTTTGACAAAATTTTGTATAGAAATAAAATTTTGACAAAATTTGCTGTAGAAATAAAATTTTGACAAAATTTTCTATAGAAATAAAATTTTGACAAAATTTTCTATAGAAATAAAATTTTGACAAAATTTTCTTTAGAAATAAAATTTTGATAAAATTTTCTATAGAAATGAAATTTTGACAAAATTTTCTATGACAAATTTTTCTATAGAAATAAAATTGTGACAAAATTGTCTATGGAAATAAATTTTGATAAAATTTTCTATAGATTTTTTTTCTTGGAAATACAATTTTGACAAAATTTTCTATAGAAAAAAATTTTTTATAAAATTCTCTATAGATATAAAAAATTTTCTGACAAAATTTCCTAAAGAAATAAATTTTTTACAAAATTCTCTATACATATAAAACGGTGACAAATTTTCTATGAAATAAAATTTGGACAAAAATTTCTATAGACATAAAATTTTGACAATATTTGTATACCCTCCATCATAGGATGGGGGTATATTAACTTTGTCATTCCGTTTGTAACACATCGAAATATTGCTCTAAGACCCCATAAAGTATATATATATTCTGGGTCGTGGTGAAATTCTGAGTCGATCTGAGCATGTCCGTCCGTCCGTCCGTCTGTTGAAATCACGCTAACTTC
Source organism: Haematobia irritans (assembly GCF_050003625.1). Classification (NCBI taxonomy): domain Eukaryota; kingdom Metazoa; phylum Arthropoda; class Insecta; order Diptera; family Muscidae; genus Haematobia; species Haematobia irritans. Next base: position 27,524,958 of record NC_134400.1, read on the forward strand.
CGAACGAAACAAGCTATCGACTTGAAACTTGGCACAAGTCGTTGTTATCGTCGGATGGTATTGAAAATGGGCCATATCGGTCCACTTTTACGTATAGCCCCCATATAAAGGGACCCTCAGATTTGGTTTGTGGAGCCTCTAACAGAAGCATATTTCATCCGATCCGGCTGAAATTTGGTACATGGTGTTGGTATATTGCCTCTAACAACCGTGCAAAAATTGGTCCACATCGGTCCATAATTATATATAGCCCCCATATAAACCGATCCCCAGATTTCGCTTGCGGAGCCTAAAAGAGAAGCAAATTTCATCCGATCCGGCTGAAATTTGGTACATGGTGTTAGTATATGGTCTCTAACAACCATGCAAAAATTGGTCTACATCGGTCCATAATTATATATAGCCCCCATATAAACCGATCCCCAGATTTGGCTTGCGGAGCCTCAAAGAGAAGAAAATTTCATCCGATCCGGCTGAAATTTGGTACATGATGTTGGTATGTGGTATCTAACAACCATGCAAAAATTGGTTCATATCGGTCCTTAATTATATATAGCCCCCATATAAACCGATCCCCAGATTTGGCTTGTGGAGCCTCTATGAGAAGCATATTTCATCCGATCCGGCTGAAATTTGGTACATGGTGTTGGTATATGGTCTATAACAATCATGCAAAAATTGGTCAACATCGGTCAATAATTGTATATAGCCCCCATCATTGGCGTAGCTAGGGGGGTGCTGGGGGGGGGCTATGCCCCCCCCAGAATAGTTCTTGCCCCCCCCCAGAATAATCATAGCTACAGTTGTTTTATATTTTAATTCAAGCTTTGCGATGTGTTTAATCCAATTAAGATTGTGGCAGAGAGAGTATGTTAAGCATATTTTTTAGTATTGATATTTACATTACAACTAAAAACACGTAATAAAAACACTAAAAGGAAACTTGAGACGCACATTTTCAAAAATAGTCAATTTATAACTACGTTGATTAAAATCATGAATCGTCACATGCCCAATTTACCATCTAAAATCGTCAAAATCACGAAAAATCCACAGAGTTGGCACCGCTGCTCTCAACAGTTGCTTCGTTGTATTCTGTTCTCACAGAATTTTTAAAAACTAATCGAAGATAGACGTTTTATAATATTCAATTTATTTTTTGCCTTTTATTTAATTTTTTATTCTTAGTATTTTTTATACACGATGAATATGTTAAGTTTATGTTTTGCTTTATGATTTCTAGTCCTGTTTTAAAACACACATTTTAAATAAAATATTTTTCAAACACATACTTAAAGCAATGCTTTTATTTTTTGTTATATTAAATAATGGTAAGTTGCTATTTGATTATTTATAGCGGTGTCGTGGAACCGGCTCCCACACACAATGAAATATTTTTTGTCTTCAACCATGAAATTAATTGATCTAATTAATTATACCCTTCACCACTACTGTGGTACAGGGTATAATAAGTTTGTGCATTTGTATATAACACCAAGAAATAGTGGTCATAAACCCATCTTTTAGTATACCGATCGGGTAAGAATTAAAATCTGAGTCGATTTAGCGATGTCCGTCTGTCTGTCTGTCCGTCCGTCTGTCTGTATATGTAATTTTGTGCACAAAGTACAGCTCGCAATTTAAGTCCGATCGTCCTCAAATTTGGCATAGGGCCGTTTCTTGAGACAGAGACAATTGCTATTGGTTTTGGAAAAAAATCGGTTCAGATTTAGATATAGCTGCCATATATAATTATCTACGATGTGGTCATAGTTAGCGTGTTTATCAACCGATTTTCTTGAAATACTGTACATCCAAATATTTAATGAATCTCGCAAATCTTGCAAAATATCAGCCAAATCGGTTCAGATTTAGATATAGCTACCATATATATCTTTCGTCCGATTTAGACTCATATGACCACAGAGCCCAAAGTTTACTACCGATCTTCATGAAATTTTGCACAGAGGGTAGAATTGGCATTCTACCAATGCTTGGTACACTTGATTGAAATCGGTTCACATTTAGATATAGCTCCCATATATATCTTTCGTCCGATTTGAACTTATATGGCCTCAAAATCCAGGGTTTTGCCGTGATTTGCTTCAAATTTCGCACAAGGAGTACGTTTAGTAGTATAGGTAATTGTGCCAAATTTGGTTGAAATCGATTCAGATTTAGATATGGCTCCCATAGATATCTCCCGTCCGATTTGCACTCATATGACCAGGGGGCCCAAAGTTATACTCCCATTTACGTGAAATTTCGCATAGATAGCAGAATTATTATTCTAACTATGCATGCCAAATTAAGTCAAAATTGGTTCAGGTTGTATATAGCTCCCATATATACGTACACCAGAGTTGGGGAAATATGGTCGACTGTTTCATATTTTAGACCCATTTTCAATGGGATTTTCCTCCAATTGACTGGATAGTTTCCACAGAGAATACAAATATGGCCAAAATTCTCACAGTTTACACAAAATTCTGTGATGATTTCCCCATATCTTAGCCATATCCTACACACTGCAATGCCAAAATTTCCACAGAACGGATGAGTTTTAAATAAGGCTCCAAGTCGCCCTACACATATCTTGGCGAGATCTAACCAATATCCTTGTAAAATCGCCACTGCTGAGTAGCAAAAATTGTAAATATTACTCTAATTGTCCTATATCTCGAATACATATGTATCGCCTGAAAAATCATAAATCTCTTTTGTACAATTGCATTAAAATTTCTCTCGCTTCATATTTCCCATATTTTTTACTAACATTGTGTATCATCCCAGGGCGTTAGCCGATTTAAATTTTAATTCTAGAGTTTTTGTAGAAGTACAAAAAATTGTTTCCATTAAAAGTATTTGTATCTGGAAATGCAAACCTTTATATAGCTCCCAGCAAATTTTAAGTAGTTGAGATGGTAACACAAATGTTTGTCTACATAGTGTTGAAGGGTATAATATAGTCGGTTCCGCCCGACTTTAGACTTTACTTACTTGTTTTTAATTGAAATGTATTCAATAAAAAAAAAAAATGATAGTATCAATCATCAAAGCCAATTAAAAAATTAATTGATACAACTAATTTTTGTGATTGAGTTTTTTTTTTGTTTTTGATTGATTTTGCTGCATATTGCCTTTAACACCGCAATAAAATTGAGGATGTATAGTTTTATCAATAGGCGTAATTTATCGCTTCGGAAATTTCGACAAAATTTTGAAGGGTGTCTGGGGGGGGCATAGCCCCCCCCAGAGAAAATTTCTAGCTCCGCCAATGGCCCCCATATAAACCGATCCCCAGATTTGGCTTGCGGAGTCTCAAAGAGAAGCAAATTTCATTCGATCCGGCTGAAATTTGGTACATGATGTTGGTATATGGTCTCTAACAACCGTGCAAAAATTGGTTCACATCGGTCCATAATTATATATAGCGCCCATATAAACCGATCCCCAGATTTGGGTTCCGGAGCCTCAAAGAGAAGCAAATTTCATCCGATCCGCCTGAAATTTGGTACATGATATTGGTATATGGTCTCTAACAATCATGCAAAAATTGGTCCACATCGGTTCAAATTAGGAACGTGGTGTTAGTATATGGTCGCTAACAACCATACCAAAATTGGTCCAATCACACAAAAATTGGTCCATATCGGTTCATAATCATGGTTGCCACTAGAGCCAAAAATAGTCTACCAAAATTTTATTTCTATAGAAAATTTTGTCAATTTTTTTTCTATAGAAAATTTTGTCAAAATTTTATTTCTAGAGAAAATTTTGTTAAAATTTTATTCGGTTCATACTAAAATGTTCATCATTGTCAAAATTTTATTTCTATAGAAAATTTTGTTCAAATTTTATTCGGTTCATAATCATGGTTGCCACTCGAGCCAAAAATAATCTACCAAGATTTTATTTCTATAGAAAATTTTGTCAAAAGTTTATTTCTATAGAAAATTTTGTGCAAATTTTATTTCTATAGAAAATTTTGTTAAAATTTTATTTCTGTAGAAAATTTTTTCAAAATTTTATATCTACTTTGTCAAACTGAATTATATACGTATTGGATCGATCTTTTTTGATTTAATATATACCACGTATGGACTTACATACAATTTAGAAAATGGTGTTAGGAGGTTTTAAGATACCTTGCCATCGGCAAGCGTTACCGCAACTTAAGTAATTCGATTGTGGATGGCAGTCTTTAGAAGAAGTTTCTACGCAATCCATGATGGAGGGTACATAAGCTTCGGCCTGGCCGTATATACTTGTTTATACATATAAAACTTTGACAATTTTTTTGAAAATTTTGACAAAATTTTCTATAGAAATAAATTCTTGACAAAGTTTTCTATAGAAAAAAATTTTTGACAAAATTTTCTATACAAATAATATTTTGACAAAATTTTCCATAAAAATACAGTTTTTACAAAAATTTCTATAGAAAAGAAAAATTGGCAAAATTTTTTATAGAAAAAGCATTTGACAAACATTTTTATAGAAATACAATTTTCTATAGAAATTAAATTTTGACAAAAATTTCTACAAAAATAATTTTCTTGTTAGGCCTTTTCTTCGGGGCCAAAAATTTTTTAACTCCTCCACAGCCTTGTCCTCCTGAACAGGATGCTAATGCAAGAGCTGTGTAAGCCAAAAATATTTTGTCTGCAACAATGTTAGTAGCTAGTCTTGACTGTTATTAAGGTTGTATTTGTGTTGGTTTGCTGCTACACAATTTTCTAATTCTCCCCCTAAGCCATATTAGGATTTGTTTTTATGCCATTCGCATTACTATTAACCCACGGGGAGCTTTTAATAAACCACAAATTTAACATTTGTTTCTAGTGGAAACATCAGTTATGGGCTTTTTTTGGGCAGGGGTTTTTTTGTTGTGCTATAAGCTCCTAAATTTTGTTATTTTTTTCCTGGTTAAAACCACAACAACATAAGATGCCTTTACTGTGTGGTGAGTGAACAACAAATCACTCTCCATTTTTGGTATTAATTTCGAAAAATCACAGGCATAAAAGGACCTCAACAAACAATAGCCATATTTTCCATTATAGAAAAACTGTGAAGAGATTTCATGGGGGTATACATTTTGATTTTCATCCAAGCAATTAGCTATGGGGTTTTCATAAAAAAACTGTGTATCCCGAAAACTTGTGTCTGGGATAAAAACAGGACTTTACGATCGATATTCGAGAGGTAAAAGAAATCAATTTATTCGAAGATATCCTAACACTTCTAAAGCGTTCACTATCCGAATATCACAACATTATAACATTTTGGTGGGCTATAAGAAGTCTAACACTAGACCTAAGGCGAACAAAGTTCGGGATTTTCCAGATGTCCAAAGATAAGAAAAAATTCAAATTGAGGTAAAATTTTATTAAAAATATTTGCTTGCTGGATAATCAATTCTTATTATGCAGAACAACATGTAAGTTTATTGATAAAAATTTCATATTTTCAAATCTACCAATTTCCATTTTATTTGGTTTTAATATTACTCTTTAATTAAATGCATAATTCAAAATTTCTTGATATGAAATCCCTATTTTTGTTTTAGTTGTAAAAAAAGTTTTGTTTTTTGCAATTTTGGTATTTTACCACTGTCGAGATGATATACAAACTGGTTTGCAAGGAGTCAAGGATAACAGCGAAAAACGTTCATATTTCGTAGATGGCTCTGTGGGTGCATAGGCTATAAAAAATCAACGAAACAAAAGAACAATGTTAGACTCTTGAAATAAACGTTTTTATATTCTGTGCCACACTGTGGAACAACAACACACAGAAGGTGATCAGATAGGCATATGATGCCTTTGAAAATAAAGCTATAGGGGGCCCTGAGTGGATCAATCCACGTCTGTCTGTGTACACATTTTTGTGATCAAAGTCTAGGTCGCAGATGAAGTTAAATCGACTTTAAATTTGGCGCAAGTATTTATTTCGGGTCAGAATCAGGGTTGGCGTGTCGGAAACTGTGACTTTTGTGATATAAAGTTTGTGATATAAAATTTAGAAATAAAATTTTGACCAAATTTTCTATAGAAACAAAATTTTGACAAAATTTTCCATAGAAATAATATTTTGACAAAATTTTCTATAGAACTAAAATTTTGACAAACTGTTCTATAGAAATAAAATTTTGACAAAATTTTCTATAGAAATAATATTTTGACAAAATTTTCTATAGAAATAAAATTTTGACAAAAGTTTCTATAGAAATAAAATTTTGACAAAATTTTCTATAGAAATAAAATTTTGACAAAATTTTCTATAGAAATAAAATTTTGATAAAATTTTCTATACAAAAATTGACAAAATTGTCTATAGAAATAAAATTTTGACAAAATTTTCTATAGAAATAAAATTTTGACAAAATTTTCTATGGAAATAATATTTTGACAAAATTTTCTATAGAAATAAAATTTTGACAAAATTTTCTACAGAAATAAAATTTTGACAAAATTTTCTGTAGAAATAAAATTTTTACAAAATTTTCTGTAGAAATAAATTTTTGGCAAAATTTTCTATAGAAATAAAATTTTCTATGGAAATGAAATCTTCTATAGAAATACAATTTTAACAAAATTTTCTATGGAAATAAAATTTTGCAAAATAAAATTATTTTATACCCTCCACCATAGGATGGGGGGTATATTAAAATTTTTCCTATAGAAAAAATGTTGACAAAATTTTCTATAGAAATAAAATTTTGACAAAATTTTCTATAGAAATACATATTTGACAAAATTTTCTATAGAAATAAAATTTTGACAAAATTTTCTATGGAAATAAAATTTTGCAAAATATTTTTTTTACACCCTCCACTGTAGGATGAGGGGTATATTAACTTCGTCATTCCGTTTGCAACACATCGAAACGTTGATCTAAGACCCCGTAAAGTACATATTCTGTTGCCGCTGTTGGTAGAATTCTACAAAAATGGTAGATTTTTTAATGGTTGGTAGATTAGTTGAATGCTTTATGTTTTGGTAGATTTTATGTAGAAATAAAATTTTGACAATATTTTCTATAGAAATAAAATTTTCTATGGAAATGAAATTTTCTATGGAAATAACATTTTACAAAATAAAATTTTCTATGAAAATAAAATTTTGCCCTATAAGATTACTTTATACATAAAATTTTTCCTATAGAAAAAATTTTGATACATTTTTCTAAAGAAATAAAATTTTGACAAAATTTTCGATAGAAATAAAATTTTGATAAAAGTGTCTATAGAAATAAAATTTTGATAAATTTTTCTATAGAAATAGCATTTTTATAAAATTTTCTATAGAAATAAAATTTTGACAAAATTTTCAATGGAAATAAAATTTTGACAAAATTTTCTATAGAAATAAAATTTTGACAAAATTTTCTATAGAAATAATATTTTGAAAAATTTTCTATAGAAATAAAATTTGGACAAAATTTTCTGCAGAAACAAAATTTTGACAAAATTTTCTGCAGAAACAAAATTTTGACAAAATTTTCTATGGAAATAATATTTTGACAAAATTTTCTATAGAAATAAAACGTTGACAAAAGTTTCTATAGAAATAAAATTTTGACAAAATTTTCTATAGAAATAAAATTTTGACAAAATTTTCTATAGAAATAAAATTTTGACAAAATTTTCTATAGAAATAAAATTTTGACAAAATTTTCTATAGAAATAAAATTTTGACAAAATTTTCTATAGAAATAATATTTTGACAAAATTTTCTATAGAAATAAAATTTTGACAAAATTTTCTATAGAAATAAAATTTTGACAAAATTTTCTATAGAAATAAAATTTTGACAAAATTTTCTATAGGAATAAAATTTTGACAAACTTTTCTATAGAATTTTTCTTAGGTTTTTTTTAGAAGTCTAGAAATTTTCTAGAAGTGTAGAAATTTTGTCCACATCAGTTCAGAGTTTAATATAAGTGTATATGGGGATATATCCTTTATATATAGCACACAACATATTTGAGCTGGTATTAAAAATGTACACATGGAAAAACATCATTAAATTTAAAATAACCTTTTATGTATGGTAAAAAAAAAAAAAATATTTTTGCTCATTTTATTTTTAAGAAATTTTCCTTAAAAATTATATCTAAAAAATTTGTTGAAATAAAAAATGGTATACAATATAATTAAATTTACAATATACCTAATTAATTTAATTAAATTTTTTCTCAAAACAGCTTACTGCTTATATACGCCACTCCATAGCGTAGTTATTCCATTTGTAATGCAACGAAATATTAGTCTTTGACCTTAAAAATTATAGTTGATTTTCGTCTCATGTGGGGTTTTCCGTTTGTTTTTTTTTTTTTTTGCAAGAGTTGAAAATTTTATTTTTATTTAACCATTATATATTTAAGTGTTGGATTATCTATTTGCACTGTATTACACACACACACATCTATATACATTTCTTAAATACTTAAAATATTATTTAACGATAAATTGTTCGGAATACACGCTATTTTATAAAACAACATTACCGAAAAGGATTTATGGTATTTGCTGCACATTTACCCGCACCAACATTCAAACTCAAAGTTAAATTTGTATTTATTGTATGCTACATATCCGCTTTCTAAGCATGAATTGCAAAAGTGACATTAGCTCATGTCGTTCACTTGTTCTATCCTTCAATCCGGCACAACAGAAAAAAATACAAACGCACAAACACACACACAGAAGGACTAAAACATTTGTCATTTTGTGCAAACAATACATGACTTACAAGCAGCCAAGCAAACCAAACGAACTGGCAAGCAAACAGGAAGGATGTCAATGAGCTTCACTTTGCAGCGCGGTAGGGAGGTCTGACTAGAAATTTAAACTTGGCGTTGGCAATACACGACAGAAAAAAAAGAAAAAACCAACGAAACTGGGAAGTTTTGTTTTATAGCTTAAAATAACAAATTGTACAAATGTGCAAATACAAATCTGGATGAATTTGTGTATATGTCATGAGCAGGCAATATATACGAGTGTGTATGTTTGTATGTATGTATGTCTATGCATGCTAATATCCTTGTTTGTATTCACATTTTATATACACTCACATAACTAACTAAGACTTTGTATACACAACCGTACTCATATCATAAGCTCTCATAGAGATGAGCCAAATGCTCTATCTCAATTTCTGCTGCTTTACTCAGAGAGTATCAGTAGAATGTACAGCAAGTCATATCCAATAAACAACAGCATTCGTTTACTTCAATTATTTGGTGTGTGTGTGTGTGTGTGGAGTGTGTGTACTAATATTTTGTTCTAGCTTTCTTAGGCTTCCTTGTCAACATTGCCGTTTGAATATTCTCCTGTGATGTATTTTCTACATCCGCGTCCTATTTTCCAGTGATTTTGCATTTAATTTCAACAAAGATGACGATAATGATGATGGCAATGTAGAGTGATCAAAACCGGTCTGTGAAAACCGGTGGACCGGTTTTTCGTTTTGTACCGATTGTCGGTTTTGTATAAAATCCCATTTTTGGTGGACCGGTAGAATCGGTGTTTTTAATGTCATAAAACCGGTTTTTTATTTTCAATGTAAAATGATATAAGAAAACATCCCGAATGTATCTTCTGCGCACTTCCAACTCGTTTCTGAACACTTCCAACATAGTATTCGTCCAAGAAATCAAATAAAAACAAGTAAGGAAAGTCGGGCGGGGCCGACTATATTATACCCTTCATCCCTATGTAGGCCAAAATTTGTGTTACCATCTCAACTACTTCACATTTGCTGGAAGCTTTAAAAAGGAGACAATTTTTTTACTTCTACAAAATCTCTAGAATTAAAATTTAAATCGGCTAACGCTATCCAGTTAATTTGGAGGAAACTTCCATTTAAAATGGGTCTAAAATGTGTAACAGTCTACCATATTTCCCCAACTCTGGTGCACGAATATATGGGAGCTATATATAATCTGAACCGATTTTGAGTAAATTTGACATGTATAGTTAGAATAATAATTCTGCTGTCTATGCGAAATTTCACGAAAATGGGAGGATAACTTTGGCCCCCCTGGTCATATGAGTGCAAATCGGACGGAAGATATATATGGAAGCCATATCTAAATCTGAACCGATTTCAACCAAATTTGGCACAATTGCCGATACTACTAAACGTACTCCTTGTGCGAAATTTGAAGCAAATCATGGCAAAACCCTGGATTTTGAGGCCATATAAGTTCAAATCGGACGAAAGATCTATATGGGAGCTATAATTAAATCTGAATTGGTTTTGACCATATTTGGCACATACAATAGTATCGTTAAAAGTACCGCTTGTGCAAAATTTGAAGTAAGTCAGGTCAAAACTCTCGCTTTTGAGACCATATAAGTCCAAATCGGGCGAAAGATATATATGTGAGCTATATCTAAATCTGAACCGATTTTAACAAAATTTGACACACTTAACGATACTATTAAACGTACCCCTTGTGCAAAATTTGAAGCAAATCACGGCAAAACTCTGGTTTTTGTGGCCATATAAGTTCAAATCGGACGAAAGATATATATGGGACCTATATCTAAATTTGAACCGATTTCAATCAAATTTAGAAAGCATTGGTAGAATGTCAATCCTACCCTCCGTGCAAAATTTCACGAAGATCGGTAGTAAACTTTGGCCTCTGTGAGCAAAGGAGTGTAAATCGGGCGAAAGCTATATATGGGAGCTATATCTAAATCTGAACCGATTTGGCTGATATTTTGCAAGATTTTCGAGATTCATAAAATATTTGGATGTACGGTATTTCAAGAAAATCGGTTGATAAACACGCTAACTATGACCAAATCGGGGATAAATATATATATATGGCAGCTATATCAAAATCTGAACCGATTTTTTCCAAAACCAATAGCGATTGTCTCTGTCCAAGAAACGGCCCTATGCCAAATTTGAGGACGATCGGACTTAAATTGCGGGCTGTACTTTGTGCACAAAATTACATATACAGACAGACGGACAGACAGACAGACAGACAGACAGACAGACAGACAGACAAACATCGCTAAATCGACTCAGAATTTAATTCTAAGCCGATCGATGGGTCTATGACCACTATTTCTTGGCGTTACATACAAATGCACAAACATATTATACCCTGTACCACAGTAGTGGTGAAGGGTATAAGTATGGGAAACATTGAAATCTGAATCAATTTTAAGGAAACTTCGCAAAAATTTATTTATGATTTATCGCTCGATATATATGTATTAGAAGTTTACGAAAATTAGAGTAATTTTTACAACTTTTCGACTAAGCAGCGGCGATTTTACAAGGAAAATTTTGGTATTTTGACCATTTTTGTCGAAATCAGAAAAACATATATATGGGAGATATATCTAAATCTGAACCGATTTCAACCAAATTTGGCACGCATAGCTACAATGCTAATTCTACTCCCTGTGCAAAATTTCAACTAAATCGGAGCAAAAAATTGGCCTCTGTGGTCATATGAGTGTAAATCGGGCGAAAGCTATATATGGGAGATATATCCAAATCTGAACCGATTTCACCCAAATTTGCCACGCATAGCTACAATGCTAATTCTACTCCCTGTGCAAAATTTCATCTAAATCGGAGTTAAAAATTGGCCTCTGTGGTCATATGAGTGTAAATCGGGCGAAAGCTATATATGGGAGATATATCTAAATCAACAAAATTTGGCACGCATAGCTACAATGCTAATTCTACTCTATGTACAAAATTTAAATTAAATCGGACTAAAAGATTGGCCACTGTGGTCATATGAGTGTAAATCGGGCGAACGATATAAATGGGAGCTATATTTCCATAAAATTTGCACACTTGACTACACTACTAATTGTACTCCTAGTGCAAAATTTCAACCAAATTGGGGTAAAACTCTGGCATCTGGGACCGTATTAGTCCATATCGGGCGAAATATATATATGGGAGATATATCTAAATCTGAACCGATTTCAATAAAATTTGGCACACTTATATATAGTACTAAATGTTCTTCATGTGCAAAATTTTAAGCAAATTAGGGTAAAAAAACTATATATATATATATATATATATATATATATATATATATATATATATATATATATATATATATATATATATATATATATATATATATATATATATATATATATATATATATATATATATATATATATATATATATATATATATATATATATATATATATATATATATATATATATATATATATATATATATATATATATATATATATATATATATATATATATATATATATATATATATATATATATATATATATATATATATATATATATATATATATATATATATATATATATATATATATATATATATGTTTATGCCACATAAACACCTAAATTTTCTTTGAATACATAATATTTTTTCCTTAATGCATTCCCTATTGGGATTTTAAGAATGGCCAATTGCCTTAAAGATACATCTGAAAATGATATCGATAAAATTTGATAACAACATGAATTCACCACATTGTCAATGTCAAAGTACAATTTCCGCAGAAGACTAAAAAACCTCTGTTCTATTCAAATTTACAATCCATACTGGTAAGACCTTTACTCAGAAAATAAATCCTGTATTATTCCACACATCTTAAATCCATTTGTGTTTTTATTCTTTTCGTTTCATTCTCTGATTATTGGTTTCTTTCAAACTCCTAATATCATCCGGAGTTCAAAGTCACCTACTATTCAAAATAGTTGTGAACTTTGTTTTGGCTCATGAGATTCTCCCTCCAACAGATTGATTGCTCCCACATACATAAACATTTTTGGTCCAGTTCGAGACGGATTCTATCAACTCTGTGATTGGTGTACTCTCTGAGAATTCTGCTCCGCATCACTGCTCCATACCATTGCTCCACTTACCTGCACTCATCATATTAACAGGTTAGTTGACGTTTCCATTTTTTCTCTATATCATTATTCAAGTGCTATTCGGTGTGATCAAGACAATAACGCAAGAAAATTAGAGGACGCGTAATTAAAAAATATTAGTAAAGTTTGTGCATAACAAAAAATAAATAATTCAAGAATAGAAAATTATAGTCAATATTGCGAATTTTTAAGTTAGAACGGAAAGGAAAATCAGACAAGTACACAAAAGTCATCCTATTCATTTGTCTTGCAAAATTCCCAATTACATTAAATGCTATCAAAAGAGATTTGTTACTTTGCTTTGGTTTGCTGGTTGAAAATTCTCATTTAAGGAGCGATATGAATTATCTTCTTGACTTAAGGAATACAGAGGAATTATTCGCCTGGAAAATTTATTGGTGAGTCGCAAATCGCGAAAAAAAAAAAGAAAAGTCATATTTTTTTGGGAAACGTGTTATGTTGTCTGCATTTACAGCCTTTTATGAATATTAATGCATGTGACAGATGCCTGTTATAATTCTAACATGGCTCTGTAATTATATTATGCCTATGCTTCCTACTTTACAGCGATCCATATTCACCTCAAACTCCATCACCCATAACTCTCTCCCATTCTATTTCAGTATTCTTTTTTATTATTGATTAATCCCGTTTTTCCATTCCTTTTGATTTAACATACCTCCCCATAAGCTCCCTGCACTATCCCCAAAGTAACATTTTGGCTCCCTCACTTCTATTGTATTCTCTCATTTTATACATTACCCCTCTACTCTCCCCTCTTCAGATCCACACCACATCGAAGTGACCACATTATACTTAGTTACAGTGCAACCTCTACTTCTAATCCTAAACATATTTACTTTTATTTTTCTAAATTTTCCATATTCTTCCATTTAATATTGTATCAGTTTTCTTTTTCTAAATTTTATTCTGCTTGTGCGATTTAATTGATTTTTCATTGTTTCATATTCATAAAAAGTATAATCGAAACCTACTTTGATTAGGGAATATCGTTCCATAAATTCTTTCTATAATTTCCTCTGGCAGTTGGCACAGATATTTAAGATTTATATATTCATATTTATATATCCATTATTTAATTAATTTGCATGATACTGGTAGTTGTTTATTTTATTGTTTCTTGTGGCATTATCGTGATGGACGAGGTCATACTGTAGAGATTTTGTTCATCGCTCTATTCCCAAATTCATGATACAACACCTCTTTACACACTGAACGAAAAAAGCCTATTGGTATACAGGAAAAATTAATGTTCTGGTGTATCTTTAACCACTGTATTCCGAATTACTCCTTAGATTAACGGAAAAACTGTCTAAAAGCAGAAATTGGAATCATGATCATTTTTACCGTGTACTAATTTATGCTTACATTTTTTTTGTAATCGTATGAAAATGGTTTTGTGCTTTAGTGTATTGGACTGATCATTGAGTTATGTACCGACGATTAGCCCATAAACATATTTGTGATAAGCGGAATTGCACTGAGTTGTAAAAAAAAGGAAATGAAATAACGTTGGCTATAAAAAAAAAAAAAATAAATAAATAAATAAATAAAAAAATAATAATAATAATAATTTGATTTGTCAAGTTATATTTTCCATCAACTTTTAACGAGATTTTTTCTTCGGTGTACGCATCACCACTTGCACTCCAGTCTCTCACACTCATTCCCATTCTCTTATCACCAATTCTCTTATCATCCACTCTCTTACCATCCACTCACTTCAACTCACACCCACATTCACACTAGCCCTAGTCAGTAAATTATTTCTCTCGCTCTCTTTATATAAATCATGTGGAATGTATTTCATCGGAGATATGTTTTGATATTAAATTTTTGGTGTTAAATGTTTATGAAACAGCTGATCTCACTTTGATGCAAATGAATATAATTTCTGTGTTTACCCAACCGCGTATAAATTGTATCTTTTGAATATCAATATCTCACGCTCAAGGTTGTAAAGTAGTAGGGTTGCCAAAACACGTTTTTAATTTTTTTTTTGTAAATACCCATTTTTTATCGGCGTTTACTACAATATGCTATTATAGTATTTTACTTTGGGGTACGTTTCTACATTATTCCATCAATCCGAGAATATATATAAAAAAGTGAAATTCCATGATCAATGCTACTTCTCACATATATACCCCTGGAAAAACTATTCATAAATCATTTGAATGGGGGCATATATATTTAAATACTGAATTTCACATTGTAAATTTGTTTTCTGATTTTATTGTATTCTTTGTAAAATCCTTATCTATTCAAGGCTATTATTAAGCCAACATTTTGTATTCGGTGATATCATCGCAAAGTTTCAATTTCTCATTTTTCATTTCCATCCGGAAAAAGTTCAGACTCGAATCCACTTCTAAATTTTAATAATAGTTAAATTTTTGATTGGAATTTATTCTATATTTTTTCGATATGTCTCTTAATCGTTTTATACGCGTTTCTGACCGATTGGTGGAGTTCGAAGCCCACCTTAATGATAAGAATTCCCCTTTAACATCGTCTTACATTATCGAGACTCATATGGAGGAAATAAAAACTCTGTGGGCAGATGTTAAGCTCACTTATGATCAATGTCTCCAGGATATCGATGAGGATGATAAAGAGGAGAAAGACGACGATGTGGCTTCCGAGACGGAGACGGTGAAGGGGAAATTCAAAAGCGCGTATGGGTCATTTTGTCGGTGCAATGCACTTTTACGTGAAGCTTTGCATGAACAGTCTCTCTCCAGAGGCACCCAGCCAAGTCCTCAAATTGTTTTTTCACACACTCCTAATTCGGAACCCATAAATGGGTTCAAGTTGCCGCCATGTGAGATCCCAATCTTTGGAGGTGACTTCTCGGCATGGCCAACCTTCAGGGACATCTTCAAAGCAGTTTGCTTAAATAACCCAAGGTTGAGTGCTGTTGAGAAATTGTTTCACCTCAATCAGAGGACGAAAGGGGAGCCGCATGACATAGTTGCCAAGTTCCCTCTTACAAACGATAATCTCGACGTGGCGTGGAAAAGTCTTTCAACGCGATACGAAAATAAAAGGGTTCTTGTTAACATCCAATTGAAAAATTTATTCGCTATTCCAGCTATTTCGTCCGAATCTGGAGCTGCTTTGAAAAAGCTCCAAAGAGACATGAATACGTGTATTTCACTTCTGAAAAAACACGATATCCAGGTGGATACTTGGGACCCAATATTTACGTTTATATGTTCCAATCGTCTTCCAGATTCCACTTTGACGTTATGGGAACAGACCCTGTCAGACAAGACCATTATTCCTAAATGGTCTGAGATGGACTTGTTTTTAACAAATCGACATAAGACTTTAGAGTCTGTTTCGGAAATTAGGAAGCAGGACCCGAGCTCTACAAGTCGGTCAAAGCCTCCACCTGGTAAATCCAGTAATCGGGACAATTCGTCACATGTCAAATCATTCCAAAACAATGTTTCAGAACCAAAATGTAGATTATGCCCAAAGGATAACCACATTATCCGAAAATGTCCCAAATTCCTGAAAATGGATCCCAACAAGAGATTTGCTGAAATTAAAGGCAGTAATCTTTGTATAAACTGTTTTTCGAAAGTACACACAGCGAAAACATGTACAAGTAAAAATTCTTGCCGTATCTGTGGTAAGAGACACAATACTCTACTCCATAGACCACAAAATTTCCAGCCTACTGACACCAATTCTAATGCAAATGCTACACCGCTTCCATCTTCCTCGAGTTCTTTACAGTCCACTAATTCATCGGGCAGCGGTATAGTTCATTCGTGTTTCACTTCGAGTTCTAGGGGTGTCTTATTAGGAACGGCAGTAGTGAAAGTTTGCCACAGCGGCTTGTCCTATACGGCTAGAGCATTAGTCGACTCGGGTTCAGAAGGGACTTTTGTTTCACAAAAACTTTTTAACATGTTGAAACTTCCTTTTCGACGTACCAGCGCCAAAATTTCTGGTTTAAATAATACTATTTCTGCGGCGGTACAAAAGGAATGTTCATTTGTCCTCGGTTCCAATATCGATGAAAATATAGAAGTTTTCACGACGGCACTTGTCGTGCCATATCTCTCCGGAAATCTTCCATCAAGCTCGTTTGACACTAGTTCACTTTCAGATCTGCCCACAATTCCCCTCGCTGACCCAAGATTCTACGAGAGTTCCAAAATTGATATCCTTTTAGGGGCAGATATCCTTCCGTCCATTTTGCTTCCTGGCCTCAAGCGACATATTTGTGGCTCTCTTATGGCCCAGGAATCAGTATTTGGATGGATACTAACAGGACCTATTCCAAACACTGCAACGAATAATTCTCCTATTGTTTCGTACTTCTGTGAAATCTCACTTGATAAGGAGATTTCACGCTTTTGGGAGGTGGAAGACCTTCCCAAGAAGAAATTTGCTTCTTTATCTGATACATACTGTGAAGAATTGTACAGTCGTACTACAAGACGGAATAATGAGGGGAGATATATTGTATCTCTCCCATTCAAAGAATCATTTCCAAGAGATATCAATATTGATCGATCTCGAAAAATTGCAATCGCCCAATATTTTCGGAATGAGGCTCGTTTAACTCGTACACTTTCTTTTAAGAATGAATACGATAGCGTCTTGGAAGAATATATTACCCTTGGTCATATGACAAGGGTTACCCCTAATACAGATTCTGATAATTCCAAAAGCTACTATCTTCCGCATCATGCGGTTATTAGGCCCGAAAGCGTTACTACTAAAGTCCGAGTAGTATTTAATGCTTCGGCCCCAACATCCAATGGGGTAAGCCTAAATGATATCTTGCATACTGGTCCCATTTTACAGAATGAGCTCATAATACTCATTCTCAATTGGCGGTTGTTCCGATTTGTATTCAATGGCGATATAACCAAAATGTATCGCCAAATTCTTGTCGATCCCACACAAACGTCCTTCCAACGTATACTTTTCCGAAAAGATCCACAAGATCCTTTAGAGACGTTTGAACTCAAGACAGTCACTTTCGGTGTAAATTGTGCGCCCTATTTGGCGATCCGCACCATTTTACAACTGGCAGATGATGTCGAGGCTAGGTATCCCAAAGCTAGCAAAATTCTTAGAAGCTCAATGTATGTGGACGATGCTTTAGTCGGCTCCCATACAATTCCCGAAGCGGTTGAGTCTAGAAACCAGCTGATTTTAGCATTGAAGTCAGCAGGGTTTCAAATGCGGAAATGGACTTCAAATTCCAAATCCATTTTAGCTGACATCCCATCTTCTGATTTGCTGAATGCTGATTTTTTAGAATTTGACGATTCTAGCACTGCCAAAACTCTTGGCATTCGTTGGAATGCTCGGTCCGATTCATTTTTCTTTGTTGTCCAGGAATTTCCAACCACTTGCTCCTACACGAAACGGGAAGTAAAGGGTGATTTGTTAAGAGCTTGATAACTTTTTTTAAAAAAAAAACGCATAAAATTTGCAAAATCTCATCGGTTCTTTATTTGAAACGTTAGATTGGTCCATGACATTTACTTTTTGAAGATAATTTCATTTAAATGTTGACCGCGGCTGCGTCTTAGGTGGTCCATTCGGAAAGTCCAATTTTGGGCAACTTTTTCGAGCATTTCGGCCGGAATAGCCCGAATTTCTTCGGAAATGTTGTCTTCCAAAGCTGGAATAGTTGCTGGCTTATTTCTGTAGACTTTAGACTTGACGTAGCCCCACAAAAATAGTCTAAAGGCGTCAAATCGCATGATCTTGGTGGCCAACTTACCGGCCCATTTCTTGAGATGAATTGTTCTCCGAAGTTTTCCCTCAAAATGGCCATAGAATCGCGAGCTGTGTGGCATGTAGCGCCATCTTGTTGAAACCACATGTCAACCAAGTTCAGTTCTTCCATTTTTGGCAACAAAAAGTTTGTTAGCATCGAACGATAGCGATCGCCATTCACCGTAACGTTGCGTCCAACAGCATCTTTGAAAAAATACGGTCCAATGATTCCACCAGCGTACAAACCACACCAAACAGTGCATTTTTCGGGATGCATGGGCAGTTCTTGAACGGCTTCTGGTTGCTCTTCACTCCAAATGCGGCAATTTTGCTTATTTACGTAGCCATTCAACCAGAAATGAGCCTCATCGCTGAACAAAATTTGTCGATAAAAAAGCGGATTTTCTGCCAACTTTTCTAGGGCCCATTCACTGAAAATTCGACGTTGTGGCAGATCGTAAGTCTATTCATGATGAAATGTCAAAGCATACTGAGCATCTTTCTCTTTGACACCATGTCTGAAATCCCACGTGATCTGTCAAATACTAATGCATGAAAATCCTAACCTCAAAAGAATCACCCTTTATTATCCCAAATTTCAAAATTATTTGACCCAGCAGGCTGGTTAGCTCCATGCATCATAGTGGCTAAGATAATTATGCAACAAGTGTGGATTGATGCTACGGGGTGGGATGAAAAGTTGTCTCCAGAGACTTTGAAAAAATGGATAGCCTTTCAATCCGACTATTCTCACGTAAATTCCATCAAAATTCCTAGATGGTTCCAATATTGTCCTAGCAGCATCGTACAACTTCATGGGTTCAGCGATGCTTCAGAAAAAGCATACGCTGCGACCTTATATATCCGTATAAAAAATAATGAGTCCGTAAGTACCCATTTGGTAGCTTCTAAAACCAAAGTTGCACCAATCAAGACATTGTCGATTCCACGACTAGAATTATGTGGCGCAACATTGCTAGCTGAAATGATAGATCACATTGTTCCGCAATTACAAATTGATAAATTTTCATTACATTGTTGGACAGATTCCACCATTGTATTATCGTGGTTAGCAAAACCTCCTTGCTTTTGGACTACTTTTGTAGCCAATAGAGTAGCCAAAATAGTTCAAGTAGTTTCGCCTTCAAAATGGCACCATGTTCCATCCGAACATAATCCTTCGGATTTAGCAAGCCGAGGTATTTCTCCACAAGACTTAGGCGAAAATGATCTATGGTGGCAAGGCCCACATTTCCTTAGAAATATTGAGGATAACTTTCCAGTATACCACCAAACAGATGATATCATTTTAGAAAAGAAAAACGTAAAAGTTAACCTTTCCTTTTTCACAAATTTTGAGGATGTTTTAGATAATTTTTCCTCGCTTCCAAGAGCAATTCGAGTAATTGCTTATATGTACCGATTTCTCTATCGAACGCATCCTAAATACCGACAAAGCTTTCACAGGACCAGTAAAGATATTTCTACCTTTGAGGTCCTTTTGGTCCATAATAAGCTCCAAATTATGTGCCAGAAAGCGTGTTATCCCAATGAGTACATGGCTTTATCCGCAAAGAAAAATATCCAAAAATCTAGTTCCCTATTAAACCTTAATCCATTTTTGGACAACGAAGGTATAATGCGTGTCTGTGGTCGTCTCTCGTCTTCACCAGCTCTAACATATAATGAGAGACATCCAATCATCTTGCCTTATAATTCCCAATATTCTCGCCTCCTTGTACGGTTTATCCATGAAGTTTCCCTTCATGGAGGCAACCAACTGGTACTGAAATTAATCAGGTCGCAGTACTGGATACTAAAGGCAAAGAATTTGATAAAAGCCACTATAAATAAGTGCAAGCCATGTGTGCTCTATAGACGTAAATGTCAAACGCAGTTAATGTCCGCCTTACCACCTCAACGATCAGATTTCACTCGCCCTTTTACTCATACTGGTGTAGATTTCGCCGGTCCTTTTGACATTAAGTCATATTCTGGCCGAGCTTGTCGCATTTCGAAAGGATATACTTGTGTTTTTATATGTTTTTCCACAAAAGCGATACATTTGGAAGCCACATCCGAGCTTTCAACTTCCGCCTTTTTGGCCGCTTTTAGTAGATTCGTTTCCCGCCGTGGTTGCCCTTTACATTTGTATTCCGACAATGGGACTAACTTCGTTGGCGCATCCAGGAAACTAGCTAAAGAATTTCTACAAACTTCACAGCAATCTGTCACATCCAATTACGCCCACCAAAATGTTACTTGGCATTTCATCCCTCCAGGGGCTCCACACATGGGTGGTCTCTGGGAAGCAGGGGTAAGAAGCTTCAAGAGTCACTTTAAAAAAGTTGCTTTAAATTTTAAACATACGTTTGAGGAATTTCAAACACTCTTGTCCAAAATTGAAGCTTGTCTGAATTCACGTCCACTTTCCCCTTGCTCCGAAGAGCCATCAGACCTGTCCGCCCTTACTCCTGGCCATTTTTTAATAGGCTCACCAATTCTAGTGCCGATTGATCCGTCTATCGGAGACAATCCAATATCTATTGTAAATCGCTGGCAGAGGCTAAAGGTAATCCATCAGCACTTTTGTTTGCGATGGAAGGAGGAATACCTTAAAGAACTCCATAAGCGACATAAATGGAAACAACCATCTGAAAACCTCCAGGAAAACGCTATGGTAGTTATACGAGAAGAAAATTTACCACCAAACTGTTGGCGTCTTGGTCGCGTTACAAAAGTACACCCTGGGGCGGACAACAGAGTCCGAGTTGCAGAAGTCAGGACTCAAAAAGGGATCATAACCAGACCAATCACCAAACTCGTTGTACTCCCATTTGAAAATACGCCATAAATAGCAATATACCTTATTTATATTTCTGAATTCCTATCAACAACATCTTTTTGTTTATAGTTCCATAAACTCGCTAAGACAATGTCACCTAAAAACAGCAACACCAACCGTTGTGGACAAAAAAGGACTTCTTCATATATCTGCCGTCCATGTAGGCAATCCCACCCGTTGCGGAAATGTAAGCGTTTTCTGAGTATGAACATTACGAAACGCAAAGAGACAGTTCAAAAATATGGCTATTGTAAAAACTGCTTGGCACACGAACATTCAGGAAATGCGTGTTTTACTACGACTGGTTGTCGGTTTTGCAAAAAGGATCACCATAGCTTGCTCCATGCCCATCCAAGATTGCAGAATACTCAAAGGAAAAACTCATCATCATCTTCGTCTAAAAAGCCTTCTGTGAAAACTGAAAAACCTACAGTATCTTCAACACCATCGACGGCATTTAACTCAGCAAGCACAACCCTTTCAGCTATACTGAAACAAAATGCGGTCACTCTGCTTCCAACAGCCTTAGTTTCTGTTACTACAAAAAAGGGAAATTGTGTTCTGCGTTGTCTACTGGATTCCGGCTCTAACTCCAGCAGTATTTCTTCTAAAATTGTGGACAAATTGGATTTGACCACCCTCACATTGGAAGAAGAAACTATTTGCCCACTCACCTTGACATCCACACATAACTCCGATATATCTATCGATACTGTTTTGAAGGTCAACAATCGCATATCTATGCATACACCCAGCAAATCTATTCCGCAGTCCTATGTCCAACACTTCTCTAATCTTGTTTTAGCAGATAAAGATTTTTACAAATCTGCCCCTATATCCATCATTTTAGGGGTGGATGTGTATTCTAGAATTATTAGCGAGGGCTTCCTTAATAGAAGTGGGCTACCCACTGCCCAAAATACTATTTTTGGTTGGTCAATTTATGGAATATGTCCTAACTAATTTAATCATTATTATCTAAACTTTTAATTGAATTTTTTGGAATTTTTCTTTTGATGATACTTAACCGAAATAAGCACTGAATTTTGAGAATTAATGCAAACGTGAACTTCCTTAAACTATAATTATAAATTGTATAAAAAAAAGATAATAGTAATAATACTACTATAAATAATAATAATCCTATATATTATCTAACTATTAAATTTAAAACTACAAGTGCATGAAATTAAAAATTGTAACCAGTTAGTAAAATGATTTATACTTGATATGAGTTTTCATTATCAATTTCTTGAAACTAGTAATCAAAACATAGTTTGACAATTTAAAAATTTTTGCAGGCGTACTGCAAGGCGGGCGCTAATGTTTATGCCACATAAACACCTAAATTTTCTTTGAATACATAATATTTTTTCCTTAATGCATTCCCTATTGGGATTTTAAGAATGGCCAATTGCCTTAAAGATACATCTGAAAATGATATCGATAAAATTTGATAACAACAAGAATTCACCACATTGTCAAACAATGTCAAAGTACAATTTCCGCAGAAGACTAAACAACCTCTGTTCTATTCAAATTTACAATCCATACTGGTAAGACCTTTACTCAGAAAATAAATCCTGTATTATTCCACACATCTGAAATCCATTTGTGTTTTTATTCTTTTCGTTTCATTCTCTGATTATTGGTTTCTTTCAAACTCCTAATATCATCCGGAGTACAAAGTCACCTACTATTCAAAATAGTTGTGAACTTTGTTTTGGCTCATGAGATTCTCCCTCCAACAGATTGATTGCTCCCACATACATAAACAATATATATATATATATATATATATAGAGTCGCTTGAATTACAAAAATGTGTTCACGGACAGACGGACATGTCTATATCGACTCAGGAGCCCACCCTGAGCATTTTTGCCACAGACACCATGTGTCTATCTCGTCTCCTTCTGTGTGTTGCAAACATATGCACTAACTTATAATACCCTGTTCCACAGTGTGGCGCAGGGTATAAAGACTGATTAAATATGTATATAATTCAGTTTGACAAAATTTTCTATAGAAACAAAATTTTGGTAGATTATGTTTGGCTCTAGTGGCAACCATGATTATGAACCATTATGGACCAATTTTTGTGTGATTGGGGATCGGCTATATAGAACTATAGACCGATATGGACCAATTTTGGTATGGTTGTTAGCACTAACACCACGTTCCAAATTTGAACCGGATCGGATGTTAGAGACCATACACCAAAACCGTGTACCAAATTTCAGCAGGATCGGATGAAATTTGCTTCTCTTTGAGGCTCCGCAAACCAAATCTGGCGATCGGTTTATATGGGGGCTATATATAATTATGAACCGATGTGGACCAATTTTTGAATGGTTGTTAGAGACCATACACCAACACCATGTACTAAATTTCAGGGATCGGATGCAATTTGCTTCTCTTTGAGGCCCCGTAAGCCAAATTTGGCGATCGGTTTATATGGTTAGGTTAACCTAACCTAATCATATAAACCGATCCCCCGAATTGGATCGGATGAAATTTGCTTCTCTTAGATTATACTTACACCATGTACCAAATTTCTCTTAGAGGCTCCGCAAGCCAAATCGGGGTATCGGTTTATATGAGGGCTATATGGACCGATGTGGACCAATTTTTGCATGGTTGTTAGAGATCATATGCTGACACCATGTACCAATTTCAGACGGATCGGATGAAATTTGCTTGTCTTAGAGTCCCCGCAAGCCAAATTTGGGGGTCCGTTTATATGGGGGCTATACGTAAAAGTGGACCGATACAGCCCATTTGCAATACCATCTGACCTACATCAATAACAACTACTTGTGCCAAGTTTCAAGTCGATAGCTTGTTTCGTTCGGAAGTTAGCGTGATTTCAACAGACGGACGGACGGACGGACGTCTGTGGTCTCTAACAACCATGCAAAAATTGGTCCACATCGGTCCATAATTCAATATAGCCCCCATAGAAACCGATCACCAGATTTGACCTCCGGAGCCTCTTGGAAGACCAAAATTCATCTGATTCAGTTGAAATTTGGTACGTGGTGTTAATATATGGCCTCAAACACCCATGCAAAAATTGGTCGAAATAGATCAATAATTATAAAAAAACCCCATATAAACCGATCCCCAGATTTGACCTCCGGAGCCCCTTGGAAGAGCAAAATTCATCCGATTCGGTTGAAATTTGGTACGTGATGTTAGTATATGGTATCCAACAACCATGCAGGAATTGGTTCATATCAGTCCATAATTATATATAGCCCCCATATAAACCGATCCCCAGATTTGACCTCCGATGCCTTTTGGAGAAGCAAAATTCATCCGATCTGGTTGAAATTTGGTACGTGGTGGTATATGATATTTAACAACCATGCAGGTTCATATCAGTCCATAATCATATATAGCCCCCATATAAACCCATCCCGAGATTTGGTTTTGGAGCCTCTTGGAGAAGCAAATTTCATCCGAGTCAGTTGAAATTTGGTACATTGTGCTAGTATATGGCCGTTAACAACCATGCCTAACTAGGTCCATATCGGCCTATAGTTATATATAGCCCTCAGATAAATCGATCCCCAATCACACAAAAATTATTTGTAGACTTACCTATACATAACTTTTTTGTCTAATATATACCACGTATGGACTGACTCACAATTTAGAAAACAATGTTAAGAAGTTTTAAGATACCACAACCCAAGTAATCCGATTGTGGATGACAGTCCTTCGTAGAAGTTTCTACGCAATCCATGGTGGAGGGTACATAAGATTCGGCCTGGCCGAACTTACGGCCGTATATACTTGTCATTTTTAGCCCAATGACATTTTCCTTTTGTCATGTACGTCTCAAACATTTGATGAACTAAACGTGAGTAATGACCTTACACCTGAACTAAAGCATTTTGTACGATTTCTCAAAAATAGTATGGTAATGCTGTGCATCTCTGTAAGCAGCAGACTGAGGGCTCTGCAATTTTCCCGATACTTTTCAGGTTTTGATACATCCCTAAGGTACCTATTATTTGCTGTTACATTCTTCTAATAATACTCAGTTCCTATATATGTATTGTCAATGCCACAAATACACAATAAAAGCTCTTCCTGAAACTTTAATGGGTGTGTTAAGCGCATTGAAACTACCTAAGAACACCAATAACAAAAGAAAACTGTACTCAAATTTTCCACTTCACTTGTATCACACACGTTCAATACATATTTGAATATTGGAACTTCATTGAATTGTATGGCAATATCATAATAACGATTCTCACAAATTGTTGTGACTGAGGGACGGGTTAGGTGAGGTGAGGTATTGACATAAAAATATTCGCATCGACAAACTGCCACATTTGTTGTCTAAATAAATAAAACCAAAAAAGCAACAACAAAAACTCATGTATGCAGTGACGAACAATAAAATAGGGACATTGAATTTATATAAATTTTTGCCAAATTTTATTTCCATAGAAAATTTTGTCAAAATTTTATTTATATACAAAAATTTTTCAAAACTTTATTTTCCTATCTATAGAAATTTTTTTCAAAATATTATTTCTATAGGAAATTTTGTAAAAAATTATTTTTCTATAGAAAATTTTGTAATATTTTTTTCTATAGAAAATTGTGTTAAAATTTTATTTTTGTAGAAAATTTTGTCAAAATTTTATTTCTATAGACTATTTTGTCAACATTTTATTTCTATGCAAAAAATTTTCACAATTTTATTTTAATATATATTTTTTTTCAAAATTTTATTTCTATAAAATATTTTGTTACATTGGATTTCTATAGAATATTTTTCCAAAATTTTTTCTATAAAAATTTTTGTCAAAATTTTATTTCAATCGAAAATTTTGTCAAATTTTATTTGTATAGAAATTTTTTTCAAAATTTTAATTGGGAAGCAAATGTCATCAAAATTGTATTTCTATAGAAAATTTTGTCGCAATTGTATTTCTGTTGAAAATTGTGTCATAATTTTATTTCTATAAAAATTTTTGTCAAAATTTTACTTCAATCGAAAATTCGTTTGTTATTTCCATAACAAACCTTGTCAAGATTTTATTTCAATTGAAAATTTTTCAAAATTTTATTGCTATAGAAAATTTTTTCCAAATTTTATATCTATAGAATTTTGATTGAAATTTTAATTCTATAGAAATTTATGTGAAAATTTTATTCCCATAGAAAATTTTGTCAAAATTTTATTTCAATAGAAAATTTCGTCAAAATTGTATTTCTATTGAAAATTTGGTCAACATTTTAGTTATGTAGAAAATTTTGTTCCAATTTTATTTTAATAGAAAATTTTGTCAAAATATTATTTCTATAGAAAATTTTGTCAACATATTATTTCAATAGAAAATTTTATTTCTATAGGAAATGTTGTCAAATTTTTTCTTTGCAAAATTTTATTTGTATAGAAAAAGTTGTCAAAATTTAATTTCTATAGAAAATTTTGGCAAAATTTTATTTATATACAAAAATTTTTCAAAACTTTATTTTTATTTCTATAAAAAATTTGTCAATAATTTATTTTCCTATCTATAGAAATTTTTTTCAAAATTTTATTTCTATAGGAAATTTTGTAAAAAATTATTTTTCCATAGAAAATTTTTTAACATTTTTTTCTAAAAAAAGTTTTGTTAAAATTTTATTTTTGTATAAAATTTTGTCAAAATTTTATTTCTATAGACTATTTTGTCAACATTTTATTTCTATGCAAAAAATTTTCACAATTTTATTTTAATATAATTTTTTTTTTATTTTATTTCTATAAAAATTTTTGTTACATTGGATTTCTATAGAATATTTTTCCAAAATTTGTTCTATAGAAAATTTTGTCAAATTTTATTTGTATAGAAAATTTTTTCAAATTTTTAATTCGGTAGAAACAGTCTTCAAAATTGTATATCTATAGAAAATTTTGTCAAAATTTTATTTCTGTAGAAAATTTTGTCAACATATTATTTCAATAGAAAATTTTATTTCTATATGAAATGTTGTCAAAATTTTATTTTGCAAAATTTTATTTGTATAGAAAATTTTGTCAAAATTTTATTTCAATAGAAAATTTTGTAGAAATTTTATTTCAACAGAAAATTTTGTCAAAATTTCATTTCCACAGAAAATTTTGTCAAAAACTTTTCTAATGAAATAGAGAATTTTGTCAACATATTATTTCAATAGAAAATTTCGTCAAAATTGTATTTCGATAGCAAATGTTGTCAAAATTTTATATTGCAAAATTTTTTTCTATAGAAAATTATGTCAAAATTTTATATCAATCGAAAATTTTGTCAAAATTTTATTTCTATAGAAAATTTTGTGGAAATTTTATTTCTATAGAAAATTTTTTGAAAATTTTATTTCTATAGAAGATTTTGTCAAAATTTTATTACGTTTTGTTTGTTATTGTTGGCTTCTCTTCAATCGTTATTGTTGTTTTTGATCTCAGCTTAAAGCCATGCATTGACTAAACTACAAGTGTAGCTTAACCAACAGAGGAAAAGTATGCTTGTCAAATTTATTTGGGCAAAGCCCTATAGACTGCAAGATGGTTGGATGTACAGCTGTTTCGGAATTACCACATTCCTCATCAGCATCCTCTACTTGCAGCAAAATATAAATTTGACAAGCATACTTGTCCTCTATAGAAAGTATTGTCAAATTTATTCCTACAGAAAATTTTGTCAAAAATCTATTTCTATAGAAAATTTTTTCAAAATTGTATTTTTATAGAAAATTTTGTCAAAATTTTTATTTATATAGAAAATTGTGTCAAAATTTTTATTTATATAGAAAATTTTGTCCAAATTTTTTTTTTTATATTGAAAATTTTGTCAACATTTTATTTTTATAACATTTTGTCAAAATTTTATTGCTATAGAAAAAAATTGAGGGCGACCATATTCTTTAGTCTGAAACTGTATATGACATATGTTCAATCGCATTTTGAAAATCGAAATGTCAATGTATTTTTGTTATTTTCATAATAGTGGGATTATATTCAGATGGTTTGGAAAAATGTTACGAGCAACCATATATTGATGTAGACACATGCTATTTATGCAATTCAAAAATAGCAATTTTTTTCCTAGCTTGAACATAGGAATAAATTAATGCATATGCATTACACTTGACTCATATTGGAATAGCAATAAATCAAAAAAACAATTGAATATACAAATACATACATATATTTAATATATGTATGTATTTTGGTAATTGCCAAAGGGAATGGGCGATTTTTATATCCACCGCTATAGGATAGGGGCTATACTAACTTTATGATGCCGTTTGCAACACATCGAAATATTGGTTTCCGATAATGTATATAAATCCTCAAAATAAGTCTTAGCCTATATTTGAAGCGTTTTCATCTTAAAACTAAAGATTAATTATTCCAGATAATTTAAGGCCGAATCAATCAAAATTGTGTTTCTTTACTTTAAGGAAAATTTGTCTTAGTTCAAATTCACATAGCTTTCACGGAGGGACGCAAATTTTCCAAATGTGTGTCCTAAATTTAAAAAAAAAAAAATTTTGATGCAAAAACAATAAACTTTATTTTAATTAAAATTCAATCTTAAATGTCACGTTAATAAATTCTTCAGTAAAGGGATGCCTAACCTTTCTTATTAAAACAATATTTCTGTTCAGTGTACTAACGATTAACTTTATATTTAAATTCGAAAAAGAGAGGCCCAACTGAGAGTTTTATGTAAGAATTTAATTTTTTTTAAATACTTCACGGACATTGTTTCAACAGAATTTCCTCTTTCTTTAAACTCTAGTGAAGTTATTTATTTCCATTTATATAAATGTTCTAGAATTCAATACATCTGCACAGCATTAAATTTATTCACATCTTCGACATTGGGAAACATGGAAAGATCTGTTGATATATTTCGAAGCTCTTATGTTTCCATTCCACTTCAAAAGTAAATGGATTTTTCTAAAATGTATGTGCACTTCATTGTTTTATATGTAAACATTATAAAGTATTTGAAACATTCTTCTTAAAAGGATAATACTCTAACATAAGTATTTTACAGTACGTCATTTCAACTAAGAAGAGCATATGAGGTCTACACTATAAGTTTCGTAAGCAAACAAACACAATGGACAAAATCTATAGCAATAAAATCTTGAATAAATTTTCTATAGAAATAAAATTTTGAAAAAAAAATTCATAGGAATAAAAATATGACTAAATTGTCTGTAGAAATAAAATTTTGACAAAATTTTCCATAGAAATACAATTTTGACAAAACCTTCTACAGAAATAAAATTTGGACAAAAATTTCTATAGAAATAATATTTTGACAAAATTTTCTATAGAAATAAATTTTGGACAAAATTTTCTATAGAAATTAAATTTTAACAAAATTTTCAATAGATAAAAAATTTTGAGAAAAAATCTTCTAGAAATAAAATTTTGACAAAATTTTTTATAGAAATAAAATTTTAACAAAATTTACTATAGAAACAAAATTTTGACAAAATTTTCTATAGAAACAAAATTTTGAAAAAATTTTCTATAAAAATAAAATTTTGACACAATTTTCTATAGAAATAACATTTAGACAAAAATTTTCTATAGAAATAAAATTTTGATACAATTTTCTATAGAAATAACATTTAGACAAAATTTTCTATAGAAACAAAATGTTAACAAAATTCTCTATACGAATAACATTTTGACAAATTTTTCAAGAGAAATAAAATGTTGAAAATTTTTTTTTTAATTTTTTAAAAATAAAATTTTGATGAAACTTTTCATAGAAATAAAATTTTGACAAAATTTTCTGTAGAAATAGAATTTTGACAAAATTTTCTGTAGAAATAAAATTTTGATAAAAATTTTTATAGAAATAAAATTTTTACAAATATTTCCATGAAAACAAAATTTTGACAAAATTTTCTATAGAAATAAATTTTGGACAAAATTTTCTATAGAAATTAAATTTTAACAAAATTTTCAATAGATAAAAAATTTTGAGAAAAATTCTTCTAGAAATAAAATTTTAACAAAATTTACTATAGAAACAAAATTTTGACAAAATTTTCTATAGAAACAAAATTTTGACAAAATTTTCTATAGAAATAAAATTTTGACAAAATTTTCTACAGAAATAAAATTTGGACAAAATTTTCTATAGAAATAAAAAAATTTGACAAAATTTTCTATAGAAATAAAATTTTGACAAAATTTTCTATAGAAATAAAAATTTGACAAAATTTTTTATAGAAATAAAATTTTGACAAAATTTTCTATAGAAATAAAATTTTGACAAAATTTTCTATAGAAACAAAATGTTAACAAAATTCTCTATACGAATAACATTTTGACAAATTTTTCAAGAGAAATAAAATGTTGACAATTTTTTTTTGGGAATAAAATTTTGACAAAATTTTCTGTTGAAATAAAATTTTGATGAAACTTTTCATAGAAATAAAATTTTGAAAAAATTTTCTGTAGAAATACAATATTGACAAAATTTTCTGTAGAAATAAAATTTTGATAAAAATTTTTATAGAAATAAAATTTTTACAAATATTTCCATGAAAACAAAATTTTGACAAAATTTTCTATAGAAATAAAATTTTGACAAAAATTTCTCATAGAAATACAATTTTAACAAAATTTCCTATAGATATAAAATTTTAACAAAATTTCCTATGGATATAAAATTTTGACAAAATTTTCTATAGAAATAAAATTTGGACAAAATTTTCTATAGAAATAAAAAATTTGACAAAATTTTCTATGGAATAAAGATTTTGACAAAATTTTGTACAGAATACAGTTTTGACAAAATTTTCTATAGAAATAAAATTTTGACAAACTTTTATATAGAAATAACAATTTTGACAAAATATTCTATAGAAATTTAATTTTGACAAAATTTTCTATATAAATTTAATCTTGACAAAATTTTCTATAGAAAAAAATGTTGACAAAATTTTCTATAGAAATAAAATTTTGTGTTTTGTTTTTTATTGTGGGTTTGTACTTCAATCATATTTGATGGTTTGATCTCAGCTTTAAAACCATTGCGTTGACTACACTACAACAGTAGCTTAATCAACAGAGGAAAAAAATGTTTGTCAAATTTAGTTGGGCAAAGCCCTATAGACTGCAAGATGGTTGGATGGACACACGTTTCGGAATTACCACATTCCTCATCAGCATCTTTCACTTGTAGCAAAACTATCAACCAATTATCAGAATAAATTCAGGCAGTTCACCAAACCCAACAATGAACCACACTTGAACCTTCCGAAAAAAGGTTTTACATGATAGCCGGCTTATGCCGAAATAAATTCGTACAAACATATCCCGTTTCCTTTGCCACCGTAAAATCATCGATTTAAGTGCAGTTGGCTGGGTTTATTTTGAGCGTGCTTCCTCTTTTTTTCATTCGGTTTGTTTTGTTATTGTTGGTTTTGTTCTTTGTTGTTTTTTATTTCAGCTTAAAAACCATGCATTGACTAAACAACAAAAAACCTACAATATCAAACAAAACGAATGAAAAACAAAAAAAACTAATAAAATTTTGACAACATTTTCTATAGAAATAAAATTTTGAGAAAATTTTTAATAGAAATAAAATTTTGATAAAATTTTCTATAGGAATAAAATGCTGACAAAATTTTCTATAGAAATTAAATTTTGACAAAATTTTCTATTGAATAAAAATTTTAACAAAATTTTCTATAAAAATAAAATGTTGAGAATTTTTCTATAGAAATAAAATTTTGACAATATTAGCACTGGTTTAAAATTTAGACAAAATTTTCTACAGAAGTAAACTTTTATTTCTATGGAAATGCAATTTTGACAAAATTTTCTAATGAAATCAACTATTGGCAACATTTTCTATAAAAATAAAATTTTGACAAAATTTTCTATCGAATTGAAATTTTGACAAAATTTTCTATAGAAATGAAATTTTAACGAAATTTTCTAAGAAATTAAATTTTGCAAAAATTTTCTATAAATATAAAATTTTGTAAAATTTTTCTCTAAAAATAAATTTTTGCAAAAATTTTCTATAGAAATAAAACTTTGACAAAATTTGCTATAGAAATAAAATGTTGACAAAATGTTCCATAGAAATGAAATGTTGCAAACATTTCTATAAAAATAATATTCTAACACAATTTCCTATAGAAATACAATTCTAACAAAATTTTTTATAGAAATAAAATTTTGACAAAATTCTCTGTTGAAATAAAACTTTGAAAAAAATTTTTCATAGAAATAAAATTTTTACAAAATTTTCTCAAAGAAATAGAATTTTAACAAAACTTCCTATAGATATAAAAATTTGCAAAAAATTTCTGTAGAAATAAAACCTTGACAAAATTTGCTGTATAAATTAAATTTTTGACAAAATGTTCCATAGAAATAAAATGTTGCAAAAATTTGTTATAGAAATGAAATTCTAACAAAATTTCCTATAGAAATACAATTTTAATAAAATTTTCTCGAAGAAATAAAATTTTGACAAAATTTTCTCGTGGAAATAACATTTTAACAAAATTTTCTAAAGATATAAAAATTTGACAAAATCTTCTATAGAAATACAATTTTAATAAAATTTTCTATAGAAACACAATTTTAACAAAATTCTCTACAGAAATAAAATGTTGACAAAATTTTCTCATAGAAATAAAAGTTGGACAAAATTTTCTATAGAAATACAATTTTAGCAAAATTTTCTATAGAAATAAAATTTTGACAAAATTTTCTCATAGAAACAAAATTTTAACAAAATTTCATATAGATATAAAATTTGACAAAATTTTCTATAGAATAAAAATTTGGACAAAATTTTCTATAGAAATAAAATTTTTGATAAAATTTTCAATAGAAAAAAAAATTTGGCAACATTTTCTATTTTAACAAAAATTTCCATAGAAATAAAATTTTGAAAAAAATTTTCTATAGAATTACAATTTTAACAAAATTTTCCATAGAAATAAAATTTTGAAACTTTGACAAAATTTTCTATAGAAATAAAATGTTGACAAAATTTTCTATAGAAATAAAATGTTAACACAAATTTTTATAGAAATAAAATTTTGGCAAAATTTTCTAAAGAGATAAAATGTTGCAAAAATTTGCTATAAAAGAAATAAAATTTTCTACAGAAATAAAATTTTGACAAAATTTTCTACAGAAATAAAATTTTGACAATGTTTTCTATAGAAATAAAATTTTGACAAAATTTTCTATAGATATAAAATTTTCACAAAATTTTCTATAGAAATAAAATTTTGACAAAATTTTCTATAGAAATAAAGTTATAACAAAATTTTTATAGAAACAAAGTTTTGACAAAATATTCCATAGAAATAAAATTTTCACAAAATATTCCATAGAAATAAAATTTTGACAAATTTTTCTATAGAAATAAAATATTGACAAAATTTGCTATAGAAATAAAATTATAACAAAATTTTCCATAGAAATAAAATTTTGACAACATTTTCTATAGAAATAAAACTTTGATAAAATTTTCTATAGAAATTAAATTATAGTAAATTTTTCGATAGCAATAAAATTTTAACAACATTTTCTATAGAAATAAAACTTTGACAAAATTTTCTATAGAAATAAAATATTGACAAAATTTTCTATAGAAATAAAACTTTGACAAAATTTTCTATAGAAATAAAATGTTGACAAAATTTTCTCTAGAAATAAAATGTTAACACAAAATTTTATAGAAATAAAATTTTGATAAAATTTTTTATAGAAATAAAATTTTGACAAAATTTTCTATAGAAATAAAATTTTGGCAAAATTTTCTTTCGAGATAAAATATTGACAAATTTCGTTGTGTTTTCCCAGTCCTTGCCATACTACACCATTGTTTTATTTTGCAATCGAGTCAATGCTATAGGATTTCTTCCTCAACATTTTCAGAGAAGTCTGTCTATTATTCTTTAGAGTTTTATCCTTCGATAAGAGTGCTTTTAGTGTATATATTTAAAATGTTACTTATAGCATACTCCTAAGTACCAATGCAACAACAACATTTCAGCGGAAAAATGGGGAAAAAAGGAAAAGCAAATCGAAAACGGCAAATACTCGTAGCAAGAAAAAAACATAAACTTAACTCACATTTAAGGCACATACTTCAAAAGATATCAGTGAACAAACAAAGGGACCTATACATATACGGATCGTAGGCAAATGTCTGAGGATATTGTAATGGATAATACAACACGCTTCGAATAAGGTTTGTCTGTCATATATGGTTGTTGTTATTTTCATAAGTGTGAATAAGACGGACCCTTGTACAAATATTGTTCTTCTTTTTTGCATTTATTTTTTATTTAAATAATGTTAATATCCTATCCAATGCAAACATTTCCCTGCTCCCAGGATGCGAGTGTGTATGTGTGTGTTTTTTACAAGATGCTATTTGGATATTCTTGTGAATGGGTTCCATTTTTTTGCTTCTTTTCAATATCGATACATTCATTGTGTTATGGACTAAGTCAACAAAGAATCTTTGGTAAAGAAAAAAGAGAGCTTCCCAAATAGTGATATGGATATCTAAATTGATAACCGACGGTTTGTCAAAGACTTAGATGTGCATTGGGAGGAAAATCTTCATAATATTAACAATTAACCAGTGCACCCCGGTGGTTCCTATGTATGCGTCAGTATGCGTCAGCCAAAAAAACGTAGAAGGCTCCTCGCTTCAATTCTACCGCTGTTTTATGTAGAGGAGTCTATGAATCATTATAAACTGATATGAACCAATTATCGCATGATAATTAGAAGGCAAGTAGAGGATGCTGATGAGGAATGTGGTAATTCCGAAACGTGCGTCCCTCCAACCATCTTGCAGTCTATAGGGCTTTGCCCAAATAAATTTGACAAACATTCTTTTCCTCTGTTGTATAAGCTACTCTTGTAGTTTAGTCAACACAATGGTTTTAAAGCTGAGATCAAAACAACAAATATGATTGAAGTACAAACCCACAATAAAAAACAAAACACGAAATAAAATTTTGACAAAATTTTCTATAGAAATAATATTTTGACAAAATTTTCTATACAAATAAAATCTTGACAAAATTTTCTATAGAAATAAAATTTTGACAAAATTTTCTATAGAAATACAATTTTAACAAAATTTTCTACAGAAATAAAATTTTGACAAAATTTTCTATAGAAATACAATTTTGATAAAATTTTCTATAGAAATAAAATTTTGACAAAATTTTCTATAGAAATAATATTTTGACAAAATTTTCTATAGAAATAATATTTTGACAAAATTTTCTATACAAATAAAATTTTGACAAAATTTTCTATAGAAATAATATTTTGACAAAATTTTCTATACAAATAAAATTTTGACAAAATTTTCTATAGAAATAAAATTTTGACGAAATTTTCCATAGAAATGAAATTTTGACAAAATTTTCTATAGAAATAATATTTTGACAAAATTTTCTATAGAAATAAAATTTTGACACAATTTTCTATAGAAATAAAATTTTGACTAAATTTTCTATAGAAATAAAATTTTGACAAAATTTTCTATAGAAATAAAATTTTGACACAATTTTCTATAGAAATAAAATTTTGACAAAATTTTCTATAGAAATAAAATTTTGACAAAATTTTCTATAGAAATAAAATTTTGACACAATTTTCTATAGAAATAAAATTTTGACTAAATTTTCGATAGAAATAAAATTTTGACAAAATTTTCTATAGAAATAATATTTTGACAAAATTTTCTATAAAAATAATATTTTGACAAAATTTTCTATAAAAATAATATTTTGACAAAATTTTCTATACAAATAAAATTTTGACAAAATTTTCTATAGATATAAAATTTTGACAAAATTTTCTATAGAAATAAAATTTTGACAAAATTTTCTATAGAAATAATATTTTGACGAAATTTTCCATAGAAATAAAATGTTGACAAAATTTTCTATAGAAATAAAATTTTGACAAAATTTTCTATAGAAATAATATTTTGACACAATTTTCTATACAAATAAAATGTTGACAAAATTTTCTATAGAAATAAAATTTTGACAAAATTTTGTATAGAAATACAATATTGACAATAAATTCTATAGAAAACAAGTAAGGAAAGTCTAAAGTCGGGCGGGGCCGACTATATTATACCCTGCACCACTTAGTAGATCTAAATTTTCGATACCATATCACATTCGTCAAACGTGTTGTTTGTACCAAATACATACATTTAAATACCACTCGATCTGGATAGAATTTGATAGACTTCTACAAAATCTATAGACTCAAAATTTGTGTCGGCTAATGCACTAGGGTGAAACACAATGTTAGTACAAAAAATATGGGAAACATTTAAATCTGAAGCAATTTTAAGGAAACTTCGCAAAAGGTTATTTATGATTTATCGCTTGATATATATGTATTAGAAGTTTAGGAAAATTAGAGTAATTTTTACAACTTTTCGACTAAGCAGTGGCGATTTAACAAGCAAAATGTTGGTATTTTGACCATTTTTGTCAAAATCAGAAAAACATATATATGGGAGCTATATCTAAATCTGAACCGATTTCAACCAAATTTGGCACGCATAGTTACAATGCTAATTCTACTCCCTGTGCAAAATTTCAACTAAAACGGAGTTAAAAATTGGCCTCTGTGGTCATATGAGTGTAAATCGGGCGAAAGCTATATATGGGAGATATATCTAAATCTGAACCGATTTCAACCAAATTTGAACGCATAGCTACAATGCTAATTCCACTCCCTGTGCAAAATTTCGACTAAATCGGAGTTAAAAATTAGCCTCTGTGGTCATATGAGTGTAAATCGGGCGAAAGCTATATATGGGAGCTATATCTAAATCTGAAGGGATTTCAACCAAATTTGGCACGCATAGCAACAATGCTAATTCTACTCTCTGTGCAAAATTTCAACTAAATCGGAGGTAAAAATTGGCCTCTGTGGTCATATGAGTGTAAATCGGGCGAAAGCTATATATGGGAGATATATCTAAATCTGAACCGATTTCAATCAAATTTGACACGCATAGCTACTATGCTAATTCTACTCCCTGTGCAAAATTTCAACTAAATCGGAGCAAAAAATTGGCCTCTGTGGTCATATGAGTGTAAATCGGGCGAAAGCTATATATGGGAGATATATCCAAATCTGAACCGATTTCACCCAAATTTGGCACGCATAGTTACAATGCGAATTCTACTCCCTGTGCAAAATTTCAACTAAATGGGAGTTAAAAATTGGCCTCTGTGGTCATATGAGTGTAAATCGGGCGAAAGCTATATATGGGAGCTATATCTAAATCTGAACCGATTTCAACCAAAATTGGCACGCATAGCAACAATGCTAATTCTTCTCTCTGTGCAAAATATCAACTAAATGGGAGTTAAAAATTGGCCTCTGTGGTCATATGAGTGTAAATCGGGCGAAATCTATATATGGGAGATATATCCAAATCTGAACCGATTTCAATAAAATTTGGCACACTTGACTATAGTACTAATTGTTCTTTTTGTGCAAAATTTTAAGCAAATTAGGGTAAAACTCAGGCTTCTGGGACCATATTAGTCCATATCGGCCGAAAGATATATATATGGGAGCTATATCTAAATCTGAACCGATTTCAATAAAATTTGGCACACTTGACTATACGACTAAGTGTTATGTATGTACAAAAATTATGTATGTACAAAATCGGTATAAAACTCTGGCTGCTGGGTCCATATTAGTGCATATCGGGCGAAAGATATATATGGGAGCTATATCCAAATCTGAACCGATTTCTTCCAAAATCAATAGGGTTTTATTCTGACCCAAATTAGGAACATGTGCCAAATTTGAAGGCGATTGGACTTAAATTGCGACCTAGACTTTGATCACAAAAATGTGTTCACAGACAGACGGACGGAAGGACGGACGGACAGACGGACAGACGGACATGGCTATATCGACTCAGGAGCCCACCCTGAGCATTTGTGCCAAAGACACCATGTGTCTATCTCGTCTCCTTCTGGGTGTTTCAAACATATGCACTAACTTATAATACCCTGTTCCACAGTGTGGCGCAGGGTATGCAAATTGTGATGTACCTTTTAGTTGGAGAGGGATATTTTGCAAAATCTACCAAATCATCAGGAATTCTACCAATCTACTAAATAGTAAGAAATCCACACTTTTTTTTTGTAAAATTCTACCAACTCTGGCAACCGTGTGTCTGCCATAATATCCTTTGACATATATATTTCTCATTGTAACTAAGTATATACTCGGTGGTCTATGTTTGAGTAAAATCATCCCTAAGGAAGACATTTGAAAGAGAGAGGGAGTGGGAGAAAAAAACAAGTCATTATTACCATGGATTTTGGCCATAAACAACTTGTTGTTCTTAACATACAACGGCGATTTTCTTTCTCATTATACATATATATATATATATATATATATATATATATA
This sequence comes from Haematobia irritans, assembly GCF_050003625.1. Taxonomy (NCBI): domain Eukaryota; kingdom Metazoa; phylum Arthropoda; class Insecta; order Diptera; family Muscidae; genus Haematobia; species Haematobia irritans. Next base: position 27,564,000 of record NC_134400.1, read on the forward strand.
TATATATATATATATATATATATATATATATATATATATATATATATATATATATATATATATATATATAAATATATATATATATATATATATATATATATATATATATATATATATATATATATATATATATATATATATATATATATATATATATATATATATATATATATATATATATATATATATATATATATATATATATATATATATATATATATATATATATATTTTTTTTTTTTGCAAAAGGATTTTCATATCAAAAGGCCAAAAAATTGTTTTGGCATTCATATATGTATGTGGATTTTTTCGTATAAAAATTCGAAGAAAAAAAATTTAAGGGGATTCCTTTATTTTCGGGTATGTGTTTGTGTTTCTTAAGGAAGCTATACATTTTTGGTAGATTTTTTGCCCTTTATATTCTTCGGAATTTTCACATTTAAATGGGCCCTGGCACAAAAGCATTTTGACCTGTGGCAAAAATAATGCTGTTTTGTATGAATTTGCGAATGATGTCCACAAGTCAGGCGGCATGAGCCAGACATGGGAGATCTTCCATTGTTTTGCCAAGTGTCAGTTTACAAGCTTAGCAAGTTGGGAACAATAACACAAGTAACACAATATTAAATTTACATATCCTTCCAACTATTGGTATATACACACACTTGAATATAATTTTGTTAGGTTCCAAAACGAAATAAAAAACACCAACCTTTTTTTTACGATAGAGGATCCCCTCTAAGACGACCGAATTTGGCTACTTGTTGGGTTCAATGAAATCGGGATTTCTATCCTCTTTCAATCCTTCAGCCATTTTGTGGCTGATAAAGATAAAATCCTACATTGTTAGCTTTTATCCTTAAAAAACGGAAACGACCTAAAGGCATATGACCATATGATTTTTTAAAGGCTAAAAAAATTACACACACCCATCCATCCACATACACACACACATGACCTCTAGACATTTGCAGGCATTCATAGGAAAATCATTATCCTTAATGTTTTATATGTATATGTATAAATGTGTGTGAGTGTATTAGGGATTTTTAACAAGAATGTATACAAAAACAAAAAATACTTTTCCCCAAAAATTTCGGTGTTGTTTTCTTTTCTGTTTCATTTTGTTTTGCATATTCCCAAGGATAGAGAATTTCAGGCAAAACCCTTGAACAACTTTTAAATTGAATTTTTTCAACAAATTTGTTTATTTTTTTTTTCTTCTTATTTCCATAAAAAAACAACAACAACAATCTCTATTTAAGATGCCATGAACTTTGCATGTTTGTGGCAAAACAATTGCCAAACATGAAATTTGTTCCCCAAATATAAAACTCCCATAAAAATAAAACTTATTTAAGTGCCAGAAATAATATTTACATTTCCACAATTGTGGCCATATAAATGATATAGATGAGGTTTTTTTTAAGATTTTGTGTGTGTGTGTGTGTTTTTTTTTATTTTTTTGATCTTATAAAAAATTCTATAATAAATATTTACTTACAAGATGTTGTAAATAATATTGTGACATTTGTACCTAAAAATAAAATAAAGAAAATATTAGATTTTTAACAGCAGTACAATAAAAAGTTTTTGAAATTTTAGGAATTTATTTAAAGTGATTGATTTCTATAAAAGTTACAATTGTTACAGTTAATACATTTAGTAACATGTCAAGCCTATACCATAAAATACGCTTATAAATTAAAACAAGTAAGTAAAGTAGAAAGTCGGGCGGGGCCGACTATATCATACCCTAAACCACCATTACAGAATTAGTAATCATAAGCATTTGTGGGGTAACATATAGGTCTGGGAGATAAGCCGCAGTTGCATATTTAAGAAAATTAAGGGGTACATGTCTATGGGTGCTTTGTGTCAATCTGACTATAGCTCATAGTCAATGTTGCCACGGAAAATGTTCGGTTTACCCTACAAGGACAAAAAAGATCCCTACTTTCCCATACATTCCCAAACAATTTTCCCTACTATATTTTTCGTTAAATTTAAATTTAATTTTACAAAACAAAAATGGTTCTAAGTACTTTATTATCTTAAAACATGAATATGCAACGTATATAACTTAGAATATAAATTTGTATTACCACCACGGTTGCCACAGTTGGTAGAATTCTACCCAAATTAGTAATCTTTTTTGTTAAATCTCTATAAAAATAAAATTTTGGAAAAAGTTTCTATAAACAAATTTTTGTGAGAAATTTTTCTATAGAAATAAAATTCTGACAATAATTTCTATAGAAATAAAATTTTGAGAAAAAATTCCACAGAAATAAAATTTTGAGTAAATTTTTTTATAGAAATAATATTTTGAAAAAAATTTCTATAGAAATACAATTTTGACAAAATGTTCTATAGAAATAAAATGTTGACAAAATTTTCTACAGGAATAAAGTTTACCACGCATTGTTAAAGATCAAGTCTTGCCGGCTTCTAATTTCCTCCTCTAGAGCCACCAAAATGTAAAAATTATTACAAATTGTGTTGAGTGAAAATGTCCTACATTGTGGCCCTACGTCCCTACAAGACGCTAAATATTAGAAAAACCCTACATATAGGGAATTTCCCCGACTTCTAGCAACACTGGCTGTTTTGATATTGCGCCTACGGAGCATGTCACTAATATTGAGCCCATTATTAAAAAAGAGAAAATCGTTAAATTGTTGTGGGTATTAAATACAAATTTGTAAAAATCGAGCAATATTCTTATGTAAGAGCTACAAGTATGTATATGTACGATCGGCTAGTACATCAAAATTTGAAATTTTAGTACCATTGGTTAATAAATAAGAGTACTATGGCCAAATTTGGGAAAATCGAGTGATGCATATATATGGAAGCTATATCTAAATCTGAACCAATTTACATAATATTTTGCGGGTTTGATTAATACCACAAAAGGTTACCTTGTGCAAGATTTGAGTAAGATCAGTTAAGAAATGAGGCCTGTATGGTCAAACATAAGGTTATTAGGGGCGAATTTTTCAAAATCGGGTGATACATATATGGGAGCTATATCTACATCTGAACCGATTTCGATGAAATTTTGCACATATAGTTAGTACTATAGAGGACTGGATCTAGCCAACTTTTAGTAAGATCGGTTAATAAATAAGGGTTCTATGGCCAAATTTGGGAAAATCGGGCTATACATATATGGGAGCTATATCTAAATCTGAACCGATTTCGATAATTTTTTGCACAGATAGTTAGTGCTATAGAAGACTACTTTTAGTCAAATTTGGGTAAGATCGGTTGATAAATAAGGGTTTTATGGTCAAATTTAGAAAAATCGGGCGGTACATATATATGGGAGCTATAGCTAAATCTGAACCGATTTCGATGATTTTTTGCACATATAGTTAGTGCTATAGAAGACTACATTTAGTCGGGCGGTACATTTATATGGGAGCTATAGCTAAATCTGAACCGATTTCGATGATTTTTTGCACATATAGTTAGTGCTATAGAAGACTACATTTAGTCAAATTTGGGTAAGATCGGTTGATAAATAAGGGTTTTATGGCCAAATTTAGAAAAATCGGGCGGTACATATATATGGGAGCTATAGCTAAATCTGAACCGATTTCGATGATTTTTTGCACATATAGTTAGTGCTATAGAAGACTACATTTAGTCGGGCGGTACATTTATATGGGAGCTATAGCTAAATCTGAACCGATTTCGATGATTTTTTGCACATATAGTTAGTGCTATAGAAGACTACATTTAGTCAAATTTGGGTAAGATCGGTTGATAAATAAGGGTTTTATGGCCAAATTTAGAAAAATCGGGCGGTACATATATATGGGAGCTATAGCTAAATCTGAACCGATTTCGATGATTTTTTGTACATATAGTTAGTGCTATAGAAGACTACAGTTAGTCAAATTTGGGTAAGATCGGTTGATAAATAAGGGTTTTATGGCCAAATTTAGAAAAATCGGGCGGTACATTTATATGGGAGCTATAGCTAAATCTGAACCGATTTCGATGATTTTTTGCACATATAGTTAGTGCTATAGAAGACTACATTTAGTCGGGCGGTACATTTATATGGGAGCTATAGCTAAATCTGAACCGATTTCGATGATTTTTTGCACATATAGTTAGTGCTATAGAAGACTACATTTAGTCAAATTTGGGTAAGATCGGTTGATAAATAAGGGTTTTATGGCCAAATTTAGAAAAATCGGGCGGTACATTTATATGGGAGCTATAGCTAAATCTGAACCGATTTCGATGATTTTTTGCACATATAGTTAGTGCTATAGAAGATTATATTTAGCCAACCTTGAGTAAGATCGGTTGATAAATAAAGGTTTTGTGGCCAAATTTAAGAAAATCGGGCGATACATATATATGAGAGCTATATCTAAATCTGAACCGATGTGGATGAAATTTTGCAGACATGAAGGGCGATGAAAAAGATTACCTCTTGCCAAATTTGGTGACGATCCGTTTGAAAAAACGCGCAACGTGACCCCATTTGTTGAAATCGGGCGATACATATATATGGGGGCTATATCTAAATTTGATCCGATTTCTTCCAAATTCAATAGCGTTCGTCCTTGTGCCAAAAAAACTCCCTGTACCAAATTTCATCAAAATCGGTTTATAATTGCGACCGGAATCCTGTGAACAACAAATACACGGACAGACGGACGGACGGACGGACACCAAGCGCTAGATCGACTCAGGAGGTGATTCTGAGTCGATCGGTATATATTTTATGGCGTCTAAAATCAATATTTCTGGTAGGCACATTTTTTGGCCGATCAAACTTATTATACCCTGGCCACTATGTGGTTTAGGGTATAAAAAAAATAAACATCACCAATGCCATTTCACTTAAAATCTTAATTGAACATGAAACAAGTATATACGGCCGTAAGTTCGACCAGGCCAAATCTTATGTACCCTCCACCATGGATTGCGTAGAAACTTCTACGAAAGACTGTAATCCACAATCGAATTACTTGGGTTGTGGTATCTTAAAACTTCTTAACATCGTTTTCTAAATTGTGAGTTAGTCCATACGTGGTATATATTAGACAAAAAAGGTATGTTTAGGTAAGTCTACAAATAATTACGAATCGATATGGACTTTTGCACGGTACTTAGAAAGCCAGAATTGATATATGAGGGTCGCTTATGTGGGGGCTATATACAATTATGAACTTGATATGGACCAAGTTTTGTGTGATTGGGGATCGATTTATCTGGGGGGCTATATATAACTATAGACCGATATGGACCTAGTTAGGCATGGTTGTTAACGGCCATATACCAGCACAATGTACCGAATTTCAACAGACTCGGATGAAATTTACTCCTACAAGAGGCTCCAAAACTAAATCTTGGGATCCGTTTATATGGAGGGCTATATATGATTATGGACTGATATGGACCCCCTTTGGCATGGTTGTTAAATATCATATACAACCACCACGTACCAAATTTCAACCAGATCGGATGAATTTTGCTTCTCCACAAGGCACCGGAGGTCAAATCTGGGGATCGGTTTATATGGGGGCTATATATAATTATGGACTGATGTAGACCAATTTTTGCATGGTACCAAATTTCAGCCGGATCGGATGAAATTTGATTCTCTTAGAGGCTCCGCAAGCCAATTCGGGGGATCGGTTTATATGGAGCCTATATATAATTATGGACCGATGTGGGACAATTTTTGCATAGTTGTTAGAGATCATATGCGGACACCATGTACCAAATTTCAGGCCGAAAGGTTGAAATTTGCTTCGCTTGGAGGCTCCGCAAGCCAAATCTGGGGATTGGTTTATATGGGGGCTATATATAATTATGGACTGATGTAGACCAATTTTTGCATGGTACCAAATTTCAGCCGGATCGGAAGAAATTTGCTTCTCTTAGAGGCTCCGCAAGCCAAATCGGGGGATTTGTTTATATAGGGGCTATATATAATTATGGACTGATGTGGACCAATGTTTCCAATGTTTGTTGGATACCATATACTAACACCATGTACAAAATTTCAGGTGGATCGAATGTAAATTGCTTCTCTTAGAGGCTCCGCAAGCCAAATCGGGGGATCGGTTTATATGGGGGCTATATATAATTATGGACCGATGTGGACCAATTTTTGCATGGTTGTTAGAAACCATATACTAACACTATGCACCAAATTTCAGCCAGATCGGATGAAATTTGCTTCTCTTAGAGGATCCGTAAGCCAAATTTGGTGGTCCGTTTATATGGGGGCTATACGTAAAAGTGGACCGATATGGCCCATTTGCAATACCATCCGACCTACATCAATAACAACTACTTGTGCCAAGTTTCAAGTCCATAGCGTTCGGAAATTAGCGTGATTTCAACAGACGGACGGACGGACGGACGGACATGCTCAGGTCGACTCAGAATTTCACCACGACCCAGAATATATATATATATTTTATGGGGTCTTAGAGCAATATTTCGATGTGTTACAAACGGAATGACAAAGCTAATATACGCCCATCCTATGGTGGAGGGTATAAAAATCCAATTAAATACCGAGTGAGTAAAATAGAATGTCGCGGTCAGGGTCGACTATATCATACCCTAAACCACCCATACGGATATACCCTAAGTATTTGACCAAATTTTCTACAGAAATGAAATTTTAATAAAATTTTCTATAGCACTAAAATATTGATAAAATTTTCTATAGAAATGATATTTTGGAAAAAATTTCTACAGAAATAATATTTTTACAAAATATTTTATAGAAATAAAATTTTGACAAAATGTTCTGTAGAAATAAAATTTTGACACATCCCTATAGACTGCAAGATGATTGAATGGACAGCCATTTCAGAATTATCACATTCCTCATCAGCATCCTCTACTTGCAGGAATAAATGTTGACCAAATTTTCTACAGAAATACATTTTTTGACAAAATTTTCTAGAGAAATAAAATTTTGACTAAATTTTCCATAGAAAGAAAATCTTGACCAAAATCTTCCATAGATATAAAATGTTGACAATATTTTCTATAGATATACAATTTTGACAAAACTTTATAAGAAATAAAATGTTGACCAAATTTTTTATAGAAATAAAATTTTGACAAAATTTTCTATGGAAATAACATTTTACAAAATTTTCTATAAAAAAGAAACTTTTGACAAAATTTTGATAAAATCTTCTACAGAAATAGAATTTTGAGTTTGAAAAAAAAACATTGACAAAATTTTCTATAGAAATGAAACTTTGACAGAACTTTATGTCTAAAGAAATGAAATTTTGACAAAATTTTGTACGGAAATAAAATTCCCACAAAATTTTTTACAGAAATAAAATTTGTGGCATATTTCTCTGTAGAAATAAAATTTTGACAAAATTTTTTATAGAAATAAAATTTTGACAAAATTTTTTAAAGAAATAAAACTTTGACAAAATTTTTTATAGAAATAAAATTTTGACAAAATTTTTTAAAGAAATAAAACTTTGACAAAATTTTTTAAAGAAATAAAATTTTGATAAAATTTTCTATAGATATAAAATTTTACAAAAATTTTTATAGAAAGAAAATCTTGATAAAATTTTCTATAGATATAAAATTTTGATAAAAATTTGTGTAGATTTTTTTTTTTTTTTGAAAAAATTAAGTTTTTTCATACAAACCACAAAAAATTGTCTATTTTTTTTATCCATCGGCTAGCTCTGGCATTTTTTGGAACTTCAAGGCCTTAGAGTTTTCAACGTGGGTTAGATTAGGATAACTATAGTGGTAGCTTGTGATTCCCGACTCACTTAGACTATTCTGTTCAGTCAATGACAAGGCGGAAACCCTTACACCACAAGGGCTCCAATTTTTTTTTCCAATATGTCTTCAATCCATTCTTGCGATATGTTCACCTCACGAGCAAGTTAACAAAACTCGGCGTGTATTTCGACTACATCTTGCCTTCACATTTCGAAACATTTCTGATGTCGTTATCGTTTTTTTCTCGTCTACTTTTTGGGCGCAATGTTACACAGAAAAAGTTTTCACGAAAAATTTTCCAATTAAAATTTTAATTGAGTTTTAAAAAATATTCAATTAAAAATTTGATTGAATCAACAAATTTTTTAATTGAAACAAAAATCAATAACAAAAATTAATAGTATCAATTAATTTTTTAATTGGATCAATTAATTTTTAATTGACCGTCAATTAATTTTTTAATTGATACTATCATTTCTGTGATTGAAGACATTCTAATTAAAAAAATAATTGGATCAATTAATTTCGTGATTGAATCAGAAAAAAATTGTTTTGTGTGTACGAGAAACAAACTATTCATTTACATTTAAATGCAGGAGAGCTCTAACGATAGCCACTTGTGGTTTGCCAGCCAAATATAAAGCATTCACTCTATCACGCTTATACTCCATTATACATAATTTTATATCTGAATGCAATAGATCAAATCCCAAAGATGTTCTTTATTTTAATTATCTAGAAAATTTTTCATATTTTTAATCTGCACCACTTCCGCATCCTATGAGAATATTTTCACCACTTTTTGGAGACATTTAGTTTGCTGGGATGTGCTAAAAATCCAGCATAAAAATAAAATTTCATTTCATCATTTATTTCCTACAAGTTAAATGTACTTCTCATAGACCATGATGATGGAAATATGAATTTTTATTGACATGCTACTAATAAGTTACACCAAATATATAATACTTTGTATTTTTCTTATAATCTTTGAAAAAGCTTTGAATTCTCTACCTTCAGACATATATGTATGTGTGAATACACACACATATGTACAACATATATGATCCCCTGTTGCTTTAGGTCATTTCCTTTTGGCCTCTTAATTGATTTAATTAAATTCTTACACTCCAATTACACTCGTGTTGTTTGCAACAACGTTAACAACGTTTTTATTAAATTCTTAAAACAGACAAAAGCGGAAAGCAAAAATTACCACGAACAGAACAAATGCTGACACCAGAAGGTCTGACTGAAGGATTTACCCCATATATATATACAGACATATATGTATATATGTGTAGACTTGTATAATGTACCCTATAAATATATCTTTGTAGGTATAACACAAACATTTCTACAGACGTATGTGAAAATTATTGCAAAAATGTGTAAGGGAGCATAAAAAGAGGCACAAATGGAGGTTATAAAGATTTCCCTTGGTAATTACGAGAAAATTGTACGATTGCACAGCAAGAAACTGGTTTCTTATAAAGAATGAATTTTCATAAAAATAAAATTTTGGCTAAATTTTCTTTGGAACTAAAATTTTGAGAAAATTTTCTATAGAAATTAAATTTTGAGAAAATTGTCTATAGGGATACAATTTAGCCAAAAATTTTTATAGAAATAAGATTTTGACAAAAATTTCAATAGAAATTAAATTTTGAGAAAATTGTCTATAGGGATACAATTTTACCAAAAAATTTTATAGAAATAAGATTTTGACAAAAATTTCAATAGAAATAAAATTTTGTCAAAAATTTCTATAGAAATAAAATTTTGACAAAATTTTCTATAGAAAAAAAATTGTTGACAAAATTTTCTATAGAATCAAAATTTTGACAAAATTTTCTAATGAAATAAAATGTTGACTAGATTTTCTATAAATAATAAATTTTCACAAAATCTTATATAGTAATAAATTTTTGACCAAATTTTTTATAAATTTCCGATAGATGATGAAATTTTGACAAAATTTCCTATATAAATGAAATTTTGAAAAAATTTCCTATAGAAATGAAATTTTGACAAAATTTCCTATAGAAATGAAATTTTGACAAAATTTCCTATAGAAATAAAATTTTGACGAAATTTCCTATAGAAATAACATTTTTACAAAATTTCCTATAGAAATGAAATTTTAACAAAATTTCCTATAGACATGAAATTTTACCAAAATTTCCTATAGAAATTAAATTTTGACAAAATTTCCTATAGAAATAAAATGTTATATATATAGAAATGAAATTTTATATATATAGAAATAAAATTTTGACGAAATTTCCTATAGAAATTAAATTTTTACAAAATTTCCTATAGAAATGAAATTTTAACAAAATTTCCTATAGAAATGAAATTTTTACAAAATTTCCTAAAGAAATGAAATTTTAACAAAATTTCCTATAGAAATGAAATTTTGACAAAATTTCCTATAGAAATAAAATTTTGACGAAATTTCCTATAGAAATGACATTTTTACAAAATTTCCTATAGAAATGAAATTTTAACAAAATTTCCTATAGACATGAAATTTTAACAAAATTTCCTATAGAAATTAAATTTTGACAAAATTTCCTATAGAAATAAAATGTTATATATATAGAAATGAAATTTTATATATATAGAAATAAAATTTTGACGAAATTTCCTATAGAAATTAAATTTTTACAAAATTTCCTATAGAAATGAAATTTTAACAAAATTTCCTATAGAAATGAAATTTTTACAAAATTTCGTAAAGAAATGAAATTTTAACAAAATTTCCTATAGAAATGAAATTTTTACAAAATTTCCTATAGAAATGAAATTTTAGCAAAATTTCCTATAGAAATAAACTGTTATATATACAGAAATGAAATTTTATATATATAGAAATTAAATTTTGACAAAATTTTCCGAATAAATAAAATGTTGACTAAATTTACTATAGAAATAAAATTTTGACAAAGTTTTCTATAGAAATAAAATTTTGAGAAAAGTCTCTATGGAAATAAAAGTTTGAAAAATTTTTCTATAGAAATAAAATTTTGACAAAATTTCTTATAGAAATAAAATTTTGTTAAAATTCCTATAGCAATAAACCTTTTCTATAGAAATAAAAGTTTGAGAAAATTTTCTATAGAAATAAATTGTTTGGAAAATTCTCTATAGAAATAAAATGTTGAGAAAATTTTCTATAGAAAATTTTGCAAATTTTTTTATATAAAAAAAATTTTGACAAATTTTTTTAAAGAAATAAATTTTTTGAAAAAATGAAAATGAATTTTTGACAAAATTTCCTATAGAAATAAAATTTTGACGAAATTTCCTATAGAAATGACATTTTTACAAAATTTCCTATAGAAATGAAATTTTAACAAAATTTCCTATAGACATGAAATTTTAACAAAATTTCCTATAGAAATTAAATTTTGACAAAATTTCCTATAGAAATAAAATGTTATATATATATAGAAATGAAATTTTATATATATAGAAATAAAATTTTGACGAAATTTCCTATAGAAATTAAATTTTTACAAAATTTCCTATAGAAATGAAATTTTAACAAAATTTCCTATAGAAATGAAATTTTTACAAAATTTCCTAAAGAAATGAAATTTTAATAAAATTTCCTATAGAAATGAAATTTTTACAAAATTTCCTATAGAAATGATATTTTAGCAAAATTTCCTATAGAAATAAACTGTTATATATACAGAAATGAAATTTTGACAAAATTTTCTGAATAAATAAAATGTTGACTAAATTTACTATAGAAATAAAATTTTGACAAAGTTTTCTATAGAAATAAAATTTTGAGAAAAGTCTCTATGGAAATAAAAGTTTGAAAAATTTTTCTATAGAAATAAAATTTTGACAAAATTTCTTATAGAAATAAAATTTTGTTAAAATTCCTATAGCAATAAACCTTTTCTATAAAAATAAAAGTTTGAGAAAATTTTCTATAGAAATAAAATGTTGAGAAAATTTTCTATAGAAAATTTTGCAAATTTTTTTATATAAAAAAAATTTTGACAAATTTTTTTAGAGAAATAAATTTTTTGAAAAAAATTTCTATAGAAATAAAATAAATTTTCTATAAATATTAAATTTTCATAAAATTTTCTATAGTAATAAATTTTTGACCAAATTTTTTATAAATTTCCGATAGAAATGAAATTTTAACAAAATTTCCTATAGAAATGAAATTTTGACAAAACTACCTATAGGAATGAAATTTTAACAAATTTTCCTATAGGAATGAAATTTTAACAAAATTTCCTATAGAAATGAAATTTTGACAAAATTTCTTATTGAAATGAAATTTTTACAAAATTTCCTATAGAAATAAAATTTTGACAAAATTTTCTATAGAAATAAAATTTTGAGAAAAGTCTCTATGGAAATAAAAGTTTGAAAAGATTTTCTATAGAAATAAAATTTTGTTAAAATTCCTATAGAAATAAACATTTTTATACAATTAAAAGTTTGAGAAAATTTTCTATAAAAAAAAATGTATGGAAAATTCTCTATAGAAATAAAATATTGACAAAATTTTCGATAGATATACAATTTTGACAAATTTTTCTATAAAAATAAAATTTTGACAAATTTTTCTATAGAAATAAATTTTTTTGACAAAATTTTCAAAGAAATAAAATAAAAAAAATTCTCTATAGAAATAAAATTTTGACAAAATTTTCTAATGAAATAAAATATTGACTAAATTTTCTATAAATATTAAATTTTTGTAAAATTTTTTATAAATTTCCGATAGAAATGAAATTTTGACAAAATTTCCATAGAAATGAAATTTTGACAAAATTTTCTATAGGAATGAAATTTTAACAAAATTTCCTATAGAAATGAAATTTTAACAAAATTTCCTATAGAAATGAAATTTTGACAAAATTTCCCATAGAAATGAAATTTTGACAAAAATTTCCCATAGAAATAAAATTTTGACAAAATTTTCTATATAAATAAAATTTTGACAAAATTTTCTATATAAATAAAATTTTTACAAAAATTTTTGTAGAAATAAAATTTTGACAACATTTTCTATAGAAATAATATTTTGACAAAATTTTCTATAGAAATAAAATTTTTACAAAATTTTCTGAATAAATAAAATGTTGACTAAATTTAATATAGAAATAAAATTTTGACAAAGTTTTCTATAGAAATAAAATTTTGAGAAAAGTCTCTATGGAAATAAAAGTTTGAAAAAATTTTCTATATAAATAAAATTTTGACAAAATTTCCTATAGAAATAAAATTTTGTTAAAATTCCTATAGAAATAAACATTTTTATACAATTAAAAGTTTGAGAAAATGTTCTATAAAAATAAAATGTATGGAAAATTCTCTATAGAAATAAAATATTGACAAAATTTTCTATAGATATACAATTTTGACAAATTTTTCTATAAAAATAAAATTTTGACAAATTTTTCTATAGAAATAAATTTTTTTACAAAATTTTCCATAGAAATAAAATAAAAAAAATTCTCTATAGAAATAAAATTTTGACAAAATTTTCTAATGAAATAAAATGTTGACTAAATTTTCTATAAATATTAAATTTTCATAAAATTTTCTATAGTTATAAATCTTTGACCAAATTTTTTATAAATTTCCGATAGAAATGAAATTTTGACAAAATTTCCCATAGAAATGAAATTTTTACAAAATTTTCCATAGAAATGAAATTTTGACAAAATTTTCTATAGGAATGAAATTTTAACAAAATTTCCTATAGAAATGAAATTTTAACAAAATTTCCTATAGAAATGAAATTTTGACAAAAATTTCCCATAGAAATAAAATTTTGACAAAATTTTCTATATAAATAAAATTTTGACAACATTTTCTATATAAATAAAATTTTTACAAAAATTTTTATAGAAATAAAATTTTGACAAAATTTTCTATAGAAGTAATATTTTGACAAAATTTTCTATAGAAATAAAATTTTGACAAAATTTTCTGAATAAATAAAATGTTGACTAAATTTACTATAGAAATAAAATGTTGACAAAGTTTTCTATAGAAATAAAATTTTGAGAAAAGTCTCTATGGAAATAAAAGTTTGAAAAAATTTTCTATAGAAATAAAAGTTTGAGAAAATTTTCTATAGAAATAAAATGTTTGGAAAATTCTCTATAGAAATAAAATGTTGACAAAATTTTCTATAGAAATACAATTTTGACAAATTTTTCTATAAAAATAAAATGTTGACAAATTTTTCTATAGAAATAAATTTTTTGACAAAATTTTCCATAGAAATAAAATAAAAAAAAAAATTCTCTATAGAAATGAAATTTTGACAAAATTTCCGATAGAAATGAAATTGTGACAAAATTTCCGATAGAAATGAAATTTTGACAAAATTTCCGATAGAAATTAAATTTTGACACAATTTCCTATAGAAATAAAATGTTGACTAAATTTTCTATAAAAATTAAATTTTCACAAAATTTTCTATAGAAATAAAATTTTGACAACATTTGCTATAGAAATAAAAGTTTGAGAAAATTTTCTATAAAAATAAAATGTTGAGAAAATTCTCTATAGAAATAAAATTTTGACAAAATGTTATATAGAAATAAAATTTTGACAAAATTAAAAAAAAATTTCTAGAAATAAAAAATTTTGTATAAAAATAAAATTTTGAGAAAATTTTCTTTAGAAATAAAATTTTGAAAAAATTTTCTATATTTTTGTAAAATATGTATAATGTTAGGTTAAAGTGGCAGCCCGATTAAGATTCAGGCTCACTTAGACTATTCAGTCCATTGTGATAAAAAAATATGTATAATAAGTAATATTCTAAATGTTGCAAACTTGATGTTGTCCAGTTTTTATCGATGTAGACATTTCCTATTTTACTTTTCTCCCGCTCACGTATTAAATTCAGACAATTTTTATGCGACCCCGTTTCACCTACCAACATTATCCTTAGCCATGGGTAAATACTATTAACAGTTTTATGCCTTTTTCCCATTTCATGCTTTAGCAATGTATGCTATACACTCATCTCAGTGTGCCAGTCGCATAGCGTTACATATAAGATTCTCAACTAAGGAAAATTATT